>NC_091579.1:27175932-27190932 GCF_042767895.1 Penaeus vannamei
TCTCTCTCTCTCTTTATGTATATATATTTAACTATTGCCGTGATGTACAGTCCTGAATCTCGACTTATTTTATCGATATTTCAGAACTCTGGCTTGCTCGTGTATAGCAACGCCATCATTGAGAACAGACCTTGCGAAGCTACAGGTAACTAAGCCTCTTATGTATTATTTTGACTTGCTTTCTCTAAAAGAAAAAAAGAAAAAAAAAGAAAAAAGAAAAAAAAAAGAGAAAAAGTCTATGAACTGAGATTTTACAAAATGCAAAACAATGCAAAACAATACGAAATAGTATTCTCTACCATTTTATTAAAAAAAAAAAAACTAACTTCGCAGAAAATTTTCTCAAGATGGCGGAAGACAGATTCGGACTCCACCCCTCGATTACCCGGATGAGCGGGGACGTGTCACCGAGAGACAAATTCCCGGAGACGTGGCTGTGGGAGCTCGTCGTGCTGCCGTAAGCTCGTTCCTTGGTCCTCTTGTTCAATGGTTTCCTCTCGATATACGTAATTCATTGGCAATAGTTTATCCTCGTTTAACGTGATGAGTTGAAAGTGTTTTTTTTTTTTATTAAGGGATCTGTTTTAATTAATTCATTAATTTGTTTATTTGTCTGAATATTCATCTCTTCATTATCGTCATCATCGTTATTACAATTACTGGTACTAGAAATATTTATCATCGTCTAACGTGGTAAGTTGAAAGTGAGGCAATTTTTTGTGATTTAGGCATCTGTTTGTATTATTTACTTGTTTATTTGTCTTAATTATAATCATTAGTACTTCCTTTTGTTATTATTAGTTATTATAATTATCATCAATATTGTCATTAATGTTATCATTGTTATTATTATTATTATCAAAATATAATCAATCTTATCCTTATCATTATTGTTATTAATATCATTGCTATTATCATTTCTATAATCCTCATTACTACCATAATTAATATTAATGCCATCATCATCATTGTCATTCTTATTATTGTTATCATTACCATTATAATATTATTATCAATTCTCGCTATTCATTTGATTTTTATTTTTTAATCTGTTTATTTTTTCTCGATAATCTGCCTTTCTCCCTTTCATCTTATATTATTCTAACTCTTTCATTTTTCTCCTCTCTTTTCTTCTATCCCTCTCTCTCTCTACCCCCCCCTCTCTCTCTCTTTCTGTGTGTCTATTTATCTTATCCTCTTTTTTTCTCGTCTTTCCTCCTTACTTTCTCTTTCTCTCACTTTCCCTTCCTTCATTCTTACCTCTCATCTCCTTCCGTTCCTCCTCCTTTCTCCTCTCTCTCCTATCCGTCCTTTCTTTCCCTTCTTTCTCTCTCCCCTTCCCTTCTCTCCTTTTCCCCAGCTGTCTTAAGTTCTTCAGAATCGCCATTTTATTTCATCAGGTCAAGCGGGGTCGCCGAGAAGAACCTTCATCTCCCGGACACGATCACAGAATGGGTGGGCAAAGCATGGTGCGCCCATCCCCAGAAGGGCTTGGGGCTCTCAGAACGGGCGACTATCACGACCTTCACCCCCTTCTTCCTTGACTTGACCCTCCCGCCCTCTGTCAAGCGCGGGGAAGTATTTCCTGTCAAGATCTCCATCTTTAATTATCTTAACCAGTCTTTGCCGGTGAGTTTTGTTTTATTTATTTATTTATTTTTTTTTTATTTAATTTTTTATTTTTATTTTTTTTTTTAGCTTGCCGCTACGTGTCAGCCAGTTATGACAGGCATAAATGGGCATGCGTATTATAAGTGATTTAGCTAACTTGATGCGACCTTCCATGAATTAGAGTGATGCAATTTGCGTATTGTGATTGTTTTCGTTAACTGGACGCGATCTTCCATGAATTAAGATGATGGAATTTGCGTTTTATAATTGATTTTGTTAACTTGATGCGACCTTCCATGAAATGGGATGATGGAATTTGCACTTTCTATGCGCAGGTAACTATTACATTGCACGAGAGCCCCGAGTACAAAATCATAGAAGATTCGACTGCAGAGGAACAAAGCAATCAGAGGAGGTCGTGTCTCGCAGCGAGAGATAAAGAAGTTCACACAATCAAGATCGCAGCTCTGGAACTAGGAGAAGTCAACCTCACTTTGTCAGCCTCAGTGGACAGCTCTTATCCCGGGTCATGCGCCTCCGTGGATGGGATTGAGAAGAGGTCAGACTAAGCTAAATCGTTGCTACATATAGGCAACTACTTCGACTATTAACTAATCTTACAAATGATGTGATTGTGATTGTTCATTTCTCTTCGTTGGAACAAATTACAGTAAATACTCAACATTTCTTGTCTAATATAGTTTTATGAATTGATTTATGACAACACCATTTTATCAACCGTACTCCAATTGCCATTCCCTCCAGTACATGTGACCAGGTAACAATACTGGAAAAAGGAAGTAATGTAAATAACATTCTGTAATTTCAGTGACGCCTTGATCAAGCCAATAAAGGTCGAGGCTGAAGGTTTCCCACAAGAGGAGACTTGGAGTAAATACATTTGCGCCGAAGGTAAGGAACGAAAAGATCATCAGGATTCTGACAGTTGACATAGTCTCATAAATACAATCCCATTCACAAGAGCTCGTGGAACGGAATGTCTGCACACACACACACACAAGGTTTCAGTCGAGGAAGTAGAAGTAGAGGGTTTCCGATTCGTTCCAGACTTCAGCGATGGCGAGGGCGCGCTGGAGACGTGGCAGCTGGAGAGACGACCAAATATCGTCCCGGATTCGGACCGAGGCTGGGTCACTGTGGGCGGCGACCTGCTTGCTCTCTCCCTGGAGGTCACCTTTCGTTGCTCTTAAGCTTTTTTAAAGGAATAAATAATGTTTATGTGTTCCTTATCAGGTTAACTTTGATAAGTGGGTTTTCTTCTAAAACAAGACAGTGAAATTTCACGTGTACATCAGCGTATTATAGAATCACAATCTGATCTACTCCTACAGAATCTAGGGTCTCTCATCCGTATGCCTTACGGTTGTGGGGAACAGAACATGGTCAACTTTGCCCCAAATATCTACATCCTTCAGTATCTTAAGGGCACCAACCAAGACACACCAGAAAGCACCGAGAAACTCCTGAAGTATATGAAAGCAGGTCAGTAAGTCCTTGCCACCACACGTTTTGTACAAGTAAAACGTACAAAGAAGGTGAACTTTTAGCAAATGTCTCGAAATCCAGATTGATTTACGAAGACTAAAAGAAAACAAACTTTCAGGTTACCAGAGGGAGCTCCTGTACCGCCATTATAACGGGTCGTTCAGTGCATTTGGGGAAGCTGACAATTCTGGGTCTACTTGGCTCACTGCTTTTGTCCTCAAGTCCTTCGCTGATGCTGAGGAATTCATCTACGTAAGGAATGCTAATGTCATCCATAAAGAGTTACTTTACGGAGCGGTTTATTGTTATGGTTTGTCTAAATGTGATATCTGCCATCTGTATACACTGATTCACGCATACGTATATGTATATGTGTGTGTGTGCATGTATATATGTATGTTCACACACAGACAGATACACACACGCATATACAGTATATGTGAATACATATACATATCTATGTATATATAGACACACACATACATATATACACATATACATATATATGTATATATACGCACATACATAAATACATACACATACAAACACACAAGGTATGTATGTGTGTATATATGTGTATATGTATATATATACATATACATATATACATATTTATATACATCTATAATTGTGTTTGTGTATGTGTGTGTGTGTGTTTATGTGTGTATATATTTATGCATATATATATTAATCAAATATATATATATATATATATATATATATATATATATATATATATATATATATATATATATATAAACATGTACACACATATATGTATGAGTGGGTATGAATGTATGTATGTGGGTGCGTGTGGCTATATATACATTTAAGCATGTTAATGTGCTTTTCTCAATCTTATTTTACGAAAAGGTGGACGAGTCCAAACTGAATGTCACCAGAACCTGGTTAAGTTCCACTAAATTGGACCAAGATGGCTGCGTGATTCCTGTTGGGAAAGTATTCAGTAAAGCTATGAAGGTATGGAATTCCTATGGATGCCTTCAAGATGCTTTTGTGTACCTTTACCATCTCCAGAAAGCAAAATAAACGAGAAGGATGAAATTATCGTTCTACTTACTTCCACAGGGTGGTCTGGCTGGCAAACAATCTCGTGTGCCAATGACAGCGTATGTGCTCATATCCCTCTTGGAGTCTGGAATTCCTACGGACGCTCCATTTGTCTTAAATAGCATCAAGTGCATCCTGTCTGACGCCTCTAATGACCCATACAGCTTGGCTCTCAAGGCCTACGCTCTTGCCCTTGCCCAGCATGCTAGCTCGCAACAAGTTTTACAAGAACTAATCGGTTTGGCAACAGTGGAGGAAAACCTAATGCACTGGGATCTGCCAAAAGGTATCGCCTCGTGTTACTTACAGTCATATTTTACTCAAAATATCTGTACCTTGTCCATCCACTAATAAATAGCCTCGACACCCGGTAACAGGTAGGAGTAACGCACTGGCCGTGGAAGCAGCTGGCTATGCCATACTGGCCATGATGGCTCAAGATCCTGAGAAGTACACGCTGCAGGCGAGAAAAGTCGTCAAGTGGATCACCACCAAGAGGAACGGATATGGAGGCTTCTATTCCACGCAGGTTTGCAAACGGATTCCTTCGTTTCACAAAATTTGTTGTACATTTTGCTTTATAGCAGCATTCTGGTAATAGACTTAAAGCACAGCACTTGTTTGCCAGGATACTGTAGTGGCTCTGCAGGCACTGTCGGTCTATGAAACGCTCACACATCGGGGTCCTCTGGATGTGACTCTTACGATCACAGCCACGGATTTCTCGCAGTCCATCTCCGTGAAGGAAGACAATAAACTCTTACAACAATTGGTGAATCTCCCAGTTGTCCCCACGCCGGTCGACGTCAGTGTAAAGGGCCAAGGCTGCACTGTAGTTCAAGTATGTCTTGCCAACCATACGAAAGATGTTTCTTGTATTTATGTTCTAATGCTAGATTTATAGAAAAGCAGGGATAACTATAACGCTTCTCGGTTCAAGCTAACATACTCTGGCAATACTTGTGATATAACGTTAGTGACCTTGGATGCCTTAGCAACACAACTGACACCGCCCTCCCAACCCCAGGCGGTCCTCCGCTACAACATCATCAACCCCGCTCCGACGGACTCCTTCAGCGTGCGAGTGTCAGCCGCCCACGAGCCGGACTCGGGCTGCAAGCGTATGCTCCTCAGCGTGTGCGCCGAGTACCTCCTCCCCGACGGCGAGTCCAACATGGCGGTCATTGAGGTGGGCCTCGTGTCCGGCTACATCCCCGAGAAGAGCGACCTGAAGGCGGCCGTGTACAGAGACTCGAGCGTGAAGCGCTACGACGTCGACGGCCCCAAGGTGTCCTTCTACATCGAGGAGTTCTCGCGCGAGGAGATCTGCGTGTCCTTCGCCGCCATCCGCGAGGTGGAGGTGGAGCAGACGGCGCCGGCATCGGTTCTCGTCTACGATTACTACCAGCCGGAGGCGTTCGCCATGGCGGTAAGGAGGAGGCGGCCCGGCCTTTCGGCGCTGCTTCTCTCACGTCTTTAAAGTCCTGCCTTTCTTCCTCTTCACGTCATCCTCTTCCTCATCACGATCATTACCACTGCCATCACAATTAATGTTCCAATCAGCTTAAGTATCCTTATAATCATTCATTATTTTCAATACTTTTAAGCTTATCATCATAAAAGTAATCATTAATATCACTATTTTCATCATAGTCACCAGCATCATCACAGTTACTCTTATTATTATCACTTTACCGATAGTAATATTGATGATAATAGATATGATAATAGTTAATAATGTAAAGATAAACAGTAATGAAAAACTGGCAACTCATCCTACCCTGAAATCTTTCGTAATACATAAAAAAAAAAAATAATAATAATGAGTCGGTTACAAGAGTGTATCTTTAAATATATATAGTTATACATATCCTGTTAGCTTTTTTTTTCTTTCTTTCTTTTTTTCTAACGTCAACCCTACATTTTCTTTTTCCACACGAGAATTAGAAAACCAAATTTTCTGTGTCCTGAGACTAGACGAAGTACAGAAGAATATCTAATTTTGGTATATGTCTTTCTTCCCCCACAGAGCTACGAACAGCCGGCCATAGAGGAATGCGGTTGACAAGAGGAATGCGCCAAAAAGAAAAGAAAAAAAAAAATGTGACAAAAACAATTTCATATTTTCCTATTCTTACATAAATCTTCTTCCTTATAATTAGATTATTTTTTAGGGGGGGGGGGGTGGCAAAACGACTTCCAATATTTGCAACATCTTTTCCCTCATGTAAATCGGTTTCTTATTACATTGCCAGGTTTAACACTATATTGTCTAAATTATGAGAATAAAGGATTCACCTGCAAGACGTTTTCATTAACATGACAGATGCAAAAAATCCCGTAAGATAGTGCTGAATACGACTTTCATTTGTCTTTTCAAGACTATTTCTTCCTGAAAACAAACCTTCTGACGCATCGCTATAAAGTTATACAAGAAAAAAAACATAAAAGGCTACACCAGTATAAAGTATGAACATGTAAAAGAAAAGAAAATATGTAAATAGATATATACTACAAAAAAGATTTTATTCTTAATAAAGAACACTAGACACATGTAAACACCGGACAACTGACAAGGAAGAACTCCCAAGAAGTTACTTATTATGCTGTACTTTACAACGTTATGAATGAACTGAAAAAAACAATTGAGATCTGTCCATCTGTTCTACAATAATGAATGGAATTCTTTTCTTCACATATTCACTGACAAGACTGGGTGATGTTTTCAAATCTATTCAATGTAGCAAGTTGTTGAAGACCTTTAGAAAGACTGAGTAAATCGAGGGGAAAAAAAGTGTAAATCTAGTGTTCTAAGTCACTCATAGTATACCCTACAACGTAATAGGGTAAACAACGAGCAATTTACCCTTCCTTGAAAAGAGTAAATCATGTATCTTTTTTTACTCCTTATTTACTTCTTAATTGGAATGGTAATTTAACCTTTTTTGTCTAATTTACATTTTCTGTGGGGTATCATAATATGCGGGTTTACCCCTTGTGTACCTGATTTACCCAATCTATGGGGTAATAACAATTGCTGATATAATCCTTATGTACCTAATCTACCCTTTCTTTGGGATAGAATAATTGATGGGAAATTGGATGTGTTTCTTCATGGTGGTACATATTTTTCTATCAAATGTTTAGGGATTATAAAATAATTAATGATACAGTAAATTCATTAACTTACATAAATATCTGAATATATCCCATCATATATATATATATATATATATATATATATATATATATATATATATATATATATATATATATATGTGTGTGTGTGTGTTCTTGTGTGTGTGTGTGTGTGTGTGTGTGTGTGTGTGTGTGTGTGTGTGTGTGTGTGTGTGTGTGTGTGTGTGTGTGTGTGTGTGTGTGTGTGTGTATATATATATATATATATATATATATATATATATATATATATATATATATATATATATATATATATATATATAACAGTACATTTCAATGGTATTTATAAACATTAGTTACAACTAAGCTCATTAAACTAAGATTTCGGGCTCAGTACCCAATGTTTCCCAGTACTTTATTTCCACATTCTCACATAAGAAAGATAGTTAGATTAGGTCATAGGTTACTGACCTTAACCTACTTATCAAGGTCACAAATTTGGTTTCCAGATGATGTTTTGTTATAAAAAAAAAAAAAAATCGCCTTGTCACATTTTTCATAGCAAGGGAACTCCTGTCAAAGAACTCCTGTCAATGGCATGGCCCTAATTTTAAAAATCACAAAAACCTGTCAATAACACTAAGTCTTAAGGAAATAAGACGAGGAAGGACAATTTGGGCAAACTCTGTGTGAAGTCTAAATGACTTCATACATGCTCTATCTTCGTATTTCAGACAGTTCACGATGAGTCGTGATTTAGTTTCTTTGAAAACGACCAATAACCATGTAGTTGCGCAGTCATGTTAATGTATTTCAATAACGATTATTTTCACGGAAAAGGCAAGTCTGAGGCGCCTTATCCAGTACTTTATCCAATCTGTTTTCATACACAACCGTTATTAGACAATTAAATCACAGTTTTTTTTTTGTGTGTGTGTGTGTGTGTCAGGCATTTCTTCTGTCACGGGTTTGGCCCATGGCTACCCGTATGAGCCACGGCATGTGCGTGACAGGAAAGAGTTCCATCAAGCTTGGGAACGGAGAAATACCCTGACTCTTTGAATATGGAGCACTAGGGGTCTTTTAAGCGCACACGCCATAAACCTTTGAATACACATCAGTCGGCCTTTATTAACCCAGTCGAATTGCATTGGACGATGTTTACTACAACGCCAATAGCTTGTATGTCAGGCCTATTTCTCACAGAAAAGCCAAAAAAGTAGAGATTTCTAACTTCCTAGTAGCCCTATGTCTCAGAATAGAGAACTAGGCCTGATCAAACAACCAGTTCTGTAGCAGCGAAAGTAACGTTCGTATATGAATTAACCATCATGATTTAAGATGCCTTATTATGACCCCAAGGGAGTTGCCGAGATGACTTGACTTCGTACAGGGAAATAAGGTATGGGGAACATTGGTACTGGGGAACAAATGTCTGTGGAACAACGGAATTGGGGGGAAATAGGGACCAGGAAACACAGATATACTCCCATAACTTCTTAGGGGCCCACAATTATGTCGATATGGCAAATCATCAGGATCAACATAACAGAATGTTATAGTGCATGCAATAATATAAACAATGACATACACTGCTTTTAGTGTCTATATTAGAAGATGGATATGCCGTTACAGCTGATTAGAAATCCATTTCAAGACTTTAAAGCAATGAACGTCGAGCAGCTTCATTATTATTAGTGGGCTAGTGTCAATAAGTAAACATTTGTGCACACGTACACACATAGTTTTGGGACCAGATTAATGTCTTTACCACTGCTTGTCTTGCGCCCACACCAGCTCGTAACAACAGGACCGCGTCTCTCCATTCTCCGTGAAGAGACTTTGTGGGACATCTAGTATATGTCCAAATATCAGTTTGAAGCCGAAGCATTCTAGAAGTTGGGCATATTTTAAGTAGAGTTTCATTCTAGATTCTGTGAAAAAAGAACAACAGATTTTACTTAGCATTGGTAACATATAAGGAAATTTTCGTATAGTTTTCATATACTATATGCTTACATGCATGAAAAAAGAAGGAAACAAACATATTTTTGAACGAACGGAAGTATGTGCATGTTAATAAACAAAATAACAAAATTCATAAATGAAAATGGTAGTGTTAGAATAATATCTGTATGTGCCCTTAAGCTAAGGTTATATTTGTATATCTGGAGTAGAAAAAGAAAATTAAAACAGTGATCATATCCTCCCAGAATAATACAAAGGAAAGATGGTGTAGCAACTGATTGGACCACAACGGCGACCAACCGCCGAGTCCTAACTGATCGACAATGGAAACCTCACTTCTCATCACTTAATTCGATTTCCTCGAACATTCCAGTTATACGTCATACTCTGGACATTAAAAAAAAAAAAAAAAAAATGGACACTCCTCACCGAACAGCAAGAAACTCAATGCAATAACTGACTTCTGGCTACGAAACCAACTGCAAGAGTTAGAACATCCATCACAACACATCACTTACAACACCTAGTCATCACAGAAGGGCGTCTCAAAACCCTCTCATAACCTTATAGGAGATAAATTTACGAAGTTTCCTATTAGTTACACTGGTGGCCCAGTGGTAACGCGAATACACAGTCACTTTCTCATATGACTAACTACAAGGGGTAAAGGGAAAGTGCTGTAGCAACCTTGGCCTCAAACAGTAACAAAGTTGGCCATACTATGTCCTACTCATGATTGGCCCACAGCTGGCATACCTTGTGACCCACTGCCTGCTTCTGACCTCTCAACAGAAGACAATTCACAGGTCACATTTTGGACAGCTGATCCCTGCTAACCTAGCTCATGATTAAAAGGAAAATTCAAGGGATATCTAATGACATGGGTCTGGATATTTGGACACTCCTCAACAAGCAGTCTTCGTTGACTGGGGATCCCACAGCACTTTATCACTTGCAAACCCAGCCTTCACAGTGACATTGCACAACCCACTCACAACCTTATAAGATATAAAGTCAGAAAATCCGTCAGAGGAAGAAATTTCAGAGTAACACAAAGCTAGTGAAATATGCTCGCGTAAAACTCAGACCTACCATCTCTCTTGGTATGAATTTCCATCCCGATCTGTTTAATGTTTTTCAGCACCTCAGGCGTATTGGTGAACACGTCTTCGAAGAACTGTAACTCTGCTCCTTCTACGTCCATCTTCAGGTAGTCAATGGTGGCGTTTTCGTGGCCTAACCTCATCAGAATGTTGATGTACCGGTCTACCTGTGGGCGACAAATCTTTGTGACACTACTAAGATTTAATTTGCATTTACGATTTATAGTCCATTGATCAAAAAGGTCTAATGAATACAAGAGTAAGGTGCCACATCCAATCTTCACATCCATGAGGTTCTCTTTTGATCAGCCACCAGCCACAACTTCCAAGGGCGTGCCACAGGTCTCTTCCCAACTTTAAGGTGTCAATCTGATAAGCAGGATCATTATCAGGCAGCCTTAACCGTGTCCATATACCTGAATAGTCCCAAGGAATGGACTTTGAGACTAAAATGACGCCATATGAGTGCCGTTACAGAAATAACCAAGTGTTCCCTCTCATAGACTGGATGGCAGTTTCACCGGGTCCACAGCCGTTAATCCTATGGAACTGTTGTGCAATGTATGGTATAGTGTCAGGGTATCCCCACACACTGATGCTCCATACCTCCATGGCCACCTATTGCTCCGAGATCCTAAGCTGTATAATCTGAGGCCACATGGTACCTGGATCACGTGGCGGTTCTGCAGAAGGTGATGAAGAGGCTCTCTTAACAAAGGTTTATGCAAAGCTACTCCTTCCACATAAGGGTAATGACAGCAGATAAAAGCAAGAACAAATGCAAGCACAACACTATAATTAACAGCATTAAAACACCTTGTGCATTATGAAAATGGATTATATATTCCTAGAACGCAAACAATAGGACTTAAAAAATATATAAACGAATGAGCCAGAGTGAAAAGAACAGGCAGGCACACACACACGCACACATTTGTGATAGAGAAAGAGTTGCTTTAATTTACATGGTTTGTTTTAACTGATGAGATTCCAGTTGCATAGAATTTGATGTTGCTTGAGCGTTCGTGGTCCTTCTTATTTATTGTATGGTCGAAGCTGTAAACCTGGAAATGATTTACTTGGAATTATGAAGACATCACATAAAAAAGCATTTCTCTATGCATCAAATTTGGACTTCTTTATATACTATATACAAAATTATATACAAGTAGTAAATATGATTGTGGAGAACTGCATATCTACCCATCTGTATTATATACCTATATTTTTCTATCCGTATCTCTCTATCTCTAACTTTAACTCTACCTCTATCTCCATCTTTATCTGTATCTCTATCTCTCTTTACATATATTATTTATTTCTTTAATGTATTTGCTTCTCGATCGCGCGTGTGTGTGTATGCTTGCACAAACACTAATAATTTTACAATGATACACCTGACTCTCTTCAAAACGGACATGCATTACCAACCTTGCAGTTAAAGCGCTTGTCCATGTCATCGTCGAAGGACCAATCAGAATCGATTCCAAAGGAGTAGACGAGACACTTCCCAGGGACGATATTGAACCTCGCGTCCAAGCACACCCACTTCTCGTTCATTATGTATGGCTTCTTGGTCTTTGCTGTCCCTCCGGCCATTACCTTGGGTCAGACGGAAGGACGAGTGCGGATGACTGACTCTCAAGGTGTTTGATGTACAGTCGGATATAATTGAATAAGCGTAAGGGAGACGGGGAGGGAAAAGGCGAGGCAGGAAATGGGAGAGGAAGAAGGAGAAGGGGGAGAGTGAAAATGGATAAAGGAAAGGGGGAAAGAGGGAGTCAGGAAGAAGGAAAAGGAGAGGGAGCGCAAGAGAAGTAACTGTATGGAGACGGAGATAGGATAGAGAGAGAGAGAGAGAGAGAGAAGGAAATGAAAAGTAAGAGCCTTAAACAAAAGACACGAGGAAAACAAGAAGAGCTACGACCAGTTTCAAACTACTTACAGGCATTTCACATTTTGCTGTGATATTTTTCATATACCTGTAGATCTCCTTCGCATCTGTTGAAGTCCTCAGGCTGCAGGTTTTGTCTGAAAGCACAAATATCTTTAAGACCCTGTTCAGACGAGCGACTTAATGGCGCGACCCTGTTCAGACGAACGACTTTCAGGTCAGTGGAAGTGAATAGCCACTAGTGTGTGCGCTCCTCTTCCCTTCCATTGACCTGGCAGTCGCGCTTCTAGCAGTCGCGCCACTAAAGTCGCTCGTCTGGAAAGGGTCTAATAGTTAACGAGAAGAATGCTCAATCTGTAATGATTCGTAATAAACTATTATCATTACAATGTAAAGAACAAATCATCCAACACTACTTACCACGAATAACTAATAAATAACAAATAATAAATAATAAATAACAAATCATCCAACACTACTTACCACGAATAACTACTTTCTCTGTAGTTTCTCTTTGTTCCTTCTTGTTAGGCGCCTCGAGTTCTACAGGAGACTGGCCTTTATTTATCTGAAGGAGAGGTTCTTGAAGACTTACTTGAAAGTGTCGTAGTGACTGCCTCAATTTCTCGGCTGTCAGCGGCGCAGATTCTTTTGATATCCTGAGTAATGGTGGGCGCTTGTAGTAGTAGTAATAGTAGTAACAGCAGTATTATCATTGTTATTGTTATTCTTACTGTTAATGTCACTATCATTATCATCACCATTATCATTATCATCACCATTATCATTATCATCACCATTATCATCATCATTACCATAATCTTTATCATCATCACCATTATTATCATCATTATCGTCATCATCACCATTATCATTATTATTATCATCATCATCATCATCATCATCATCATCATCATTGATATTAGTATTGGTACTATCATCATTATTGTTATTATTGTTAATGTTATTATTACCACTATCATTATTGTTATTATTGTAATGATAATAATTATCATAATTATCATCATTACTATTATCATCATTATCACCATCGTCATCCTCATCACCATCATTATTGTTATTATCATCATCATAATCATTATCATTATTGTTATTATCATCATCATAATCATTATCATTATTGTTATTATCATCATCATAATCATTATCATTATTGTTATTATCATCATCAGTATTATTATCATTATAACTATCATTATCATCCTTGTCTTTATCCTTTGTATCATTATCTTTTATTACCAGTATCATTATAAACTTTACCATTATCATTACAAGCATTACTATCATTAATATCATTATTTATGGCAGGTCTAGGGATTCCAATATTCAAAATGGCGTCTGTCCCACGTGACGCTTCCCCTAAGCTGTTCCGATACGAGCGCCACCACGAGAAAACCTATGGTGACCTCCTCCCTTGACCCAGGCTGACCCAGCAGAACGGCCACCGTCGCCACTCCGTCAAGTTCTCCAACTAAGGTCTTCATTGCTTGTTAACTGTTACTTAACCTGGTGTTATTTATCGTCATGCGTGCTGTGCTCTTTGTACCAAAAAGTTTACAGTGTACTCTTTGTACCAGTAAAGTTTACAATGCACTCTTTGTACCAGTAAAGTTTACAATGTACTCTTTGTACCAGTAAAGTTTACAATGTACTCTTTGTACCAGTAAAGTTTACAATGTACTCGTTGTACCAGTAGAGTTTACAATGTACTCTTTGTACCAGTAGAGTTTACAATGTACTCTTTGTACCAGTAAAGTTTACAATGTACTCTTTGTACCAGTAGAGTTTACAATGTACTCTTTGTACCAGTAGAGTTTACAATGTACTCTTTGTACCAGTAAAGTTTACAATGTACTCTTTGTACCAGTAAAGTTTACAATGTACTCTTTGTACCAGTAAAGTTTACAATGTACTCTTTGTACCAGTAAAGTTTACAATGATGATGATAGTAATGAGGACTTATTCAAATTAAGATATTAAATGATTCCTTATTACTATACATTACCTGAGAAAACTTGCCGACGCTATAAGTATTCCGACTGCGCCCAGAGCCAATCGATACGTCCTCATTATGAACAGCTGGAGGAAATGATTAAATATTTATCATTCTGACAAAACTTTATGACAGCGGTTCCCAGTCAGGTGTTTGCGAGCACTACTGTCATGTTTGGTGGTCTGGGATTGCTTTTAAATGGTGGTTAAAACTTATCTTTTGAAAGCCGGTTAGAATTGTGCTCATAAACACTAGATCTTTGTAGGCCTAAATGGCGTATTCATTTCCCCCTTTAAGGCATTGTGTGTGTGTGTGTGTGTGTGTGTGTTTGCTTGTGTGTGTGTGTGTGTATGTGTGTGTGTATGCGTGTATGTGTGTGTGTATGTACATATGTATATATATATATATATATATATATATATATATATATATATATATATATATATATGTGTGTGTGTGTGTGTGTGTGTGTGTGTGTGTGTGTGTGTGTGTGTGTGTGTGTGTGTGTGTGTACAGATAGATAGATATAGATAGATAGAGTCTCGTTCCCTCAGGCGAACCGATGTAAACAAACGACCGACGCTGTCTCAGATTTTGTTCTTAGAATTGTCTGAGAACTTTCGAGAACACCTGCTTCCTCCTGCTGTGGTCCTGCTTACGCCTGCTTATGGGTCTTCGCTGACGTCAGTTTTTTA
>NC_091579.1:27203432-27205932 GCF_042767895.1 Penaeus vannamei
AGAGAGAGAGAGAGTGAAAAAGAAAGACAGACCAAAAGACAGTGCGACATATATATATATATATATATATATATATATATATATATATATATATATATATATATATATAAATATAGACATATTGCATCATCTACAGCACGAAACTCATTCAACTTATTAGATAGACGTACCTTGCAGTTAAAGAGTTGGTCCATGTCATCATCGAAGGACCAGTCCGTTGAGATTCCAAAGGAGTAGATTAAACAGTCCCCGGGTACTATCTTGTACTTCCTGTCCAGACACACATACTTCTCGTTCTTTATGTAGGGCACTTGTTCCATTATTACTCTCCCAGCGAGTATCTTTGGGTCAAACGAAAGGGCGACTGTGGGGTGATCGTCTCTCACAACGCATTTCTCTCTTATGAGAATAATAGATGGATTTGGGAAGGCGAGGAACACACACACACACACACACACACACACACACACACACACACACACACACACACACACACACACACACACACACACACATACACACACACACAGAGAGAGAGAGAGAGAGAGAGAGAGAGAGAGAGAGAGAGAGAGAGAGAGAGAGAGAGAGAGAGAGAGAGAGAGAGAGAGAGAGAGAGGGAAAATAGAAGTGAAGAATAGGAAAAGAAAAAAGAAAGGAAAATTCAAATAGGAATTAGGAAAAGGAACGAAGAGTTACAAATAGTACGATTCATCATACTTTCTTCACCATGACCCAGTTTAATATTGTGTACTGCTTTCCCCTATGTCCTACTGTAACATTCAACCCGGTATTAGTTAATACACTCAGACACACACACACACATATGCACATATATATACATGTATGTGTGTGCCCGCGCATACACACACACACACACACACACACACACACACACACACACACACACACACACACACACACACACACACACACACACACACACACACACACACACACACACACACATAAACACACACACACACACACACACCATATATGTGTCCCCCGCACACACACACACACACACACACACACACACACACACACACACACACACACACACACACACACACACACACACACACACACACACACACACACATAAACACACACACATACACACACACATACATGTATATATCACCATTAATATATGCGCATCTTTTACCTTGATGAATCGCGAATACTTACGGGCGTATTACATCTTATTGTAATGTTTTCCATGTACGTGAAGACATCCTCCGGATCCGTCGACGTTCTAATACTGCAAGTTTTGCCTGAAAACACAAATACCTTGAAGCACTTAACGAAAGAAACGTTTTTCATAACGATCCACGATGGAGTGGAAGGCATGCTTATCCGACCGTGTTACGTGGAACCTCTTTTCCTAACCCATACGTGGCCAATTCTCAATTCTGAGATGTTTTCTGCATATGCGTAATCACATACTGATTGAGAGGTCATGAATAAAATTTGCTTGATTATTGCACAACGATTTAAAATGTTCTCGGGCCATAAAGAAAAAAATCCACTGAATTCTGATAAAACTCGATTATAAGAAACTATAATCGTTGTTGTGGATTTTTTGTTCATCGAATTATGAATGTTTAGTGCATAATATACATCTGATAATACAATATAACAACATAACCCAAGCTTTTACACTGTAGAACAGCCCGGGGTCGCGATCAATTCTTGGTCACCTGAAAAAAAAGATTTTTTTTTTTTGAACCACTAACCTAGAAGATTGATTTTTTCAATATTTTCGATTCGTTCCCGCTTATCATACTCTCCTGACGCGTTCTGACGGGCTGGCTGAGGACTGTGCAGCGGCTGTGTCCTGTTGATAAGTACCGCAGGCAACGACACACAGCTGGAGAGCCTAGCAATGGGACGTGGAAAGGGAGTATTGATTTTGAGACAGCGGCCACTCGAATCAGAGCGTTTCCATTATTTATGTTACTATGTACACTGTGGTCATTATCACTGCCTTTGTTGTTATTTTCCTAGTATCACTCACGGTGATGATGATTATTATCATTTATATCAATATTATTATCATTATCATTATTACTATCACCATTATTATTATTATTATTATTGTCATTATTATCATTATCATTATGATCATTAGTACTATTATCATTATTATCAGTCTTATTTTCATCATCATCATTAGCATTATAATTAAAATCATCATTATCATTACAATCATTTCCATTACTATCATCGTTATCGTTTTAAATGTTCTTATTATTTTCATTGTTACTGCCATATTACTACTATTATTTCCATTATTATCTTCATTATTTCTATTATCATTATTATTATTACTTTTCTTGTTATTATCATCGTCCTTAGCATCATCATCATTTTTACTATTACTTCTGTTAATATTATCATCATTATTACTTTTACTTTAATTATCGCTGCAGTTTTGTTATTGTCGTAATTGGTATTATATTATCATTATCATTATCATTATTATTATTATCTTTAT
>NC_091579.1:27253432-27265932 GCF_042767895.1 Penaeus vannamei
TACAATAATCAACGAAGTAAGTAATTTACATTATGCGTCTTTGATTTGTCCTCATTTTACATGCATTATGTAAATTGTAAAATTATGTAAATCGCAAACAATTATCAACCTTCCCTATATTATATCTTTCAAAGAAAACGGTAGCATTTAGTTTTCAAAGAAAGCGTGAATCTTTTAGGGGGACTTATGTTAAATTCTCGAGTCTCAAATCAGGAGAACAATGAAGCAATAACACGCTCATAAATCCGAAAATTAACTACGAATATCATCATTACCATGAAAATTATAATAAGCACTGTGGATTTACCTCATTGATATTTTTATTATCAACATCGCATTATCATTATTTTCATCATTATTATTATTATAAATATTGTTTTATCATTATTGTTATTATTATCATTTTTATTATCATTATTGTTATTATTATCATTTTTATTATCATTATTGTTATTATCATTTTTACTATCATTATTGTTATTATCATTTTTATTATAATTATTGTTATTATTATTATAATTTTTATTATCATTATTGTTATTATAATTTTTATTATCATTATTATCAATGTCGTTATTAGAATTATTATCTATTTATCATTGCTATGAACTACATTTATTACCATCATCCACTTCATCATCATTGTTATTATTAGAATTGCAATAATCGAAGTGTTATTTGTAGGTAGAGAGAGAGGGGGGGAGGGAGAGAGGGAGGGAGAGAGAGAGAGAGAGAGAGAGAGAGAGAGAGAGAGAGAGAGAGAGAGCGAGAGAGAGAGGGAGAGAGGGAGAGAGAGAGAGAGAGAGAGAGAGAGAGAGAGAGAGAGAGAGAGAGAGAGAGAGAGAGAGAGAGAGAGGGGGGGGGGGGGAGGGGGGGAGGGAGAGAGAGAGAGAGAGAGAAAGAGAGAGGGAGGGAGAGAGAGAGAGAGAGAGAGAGAGAGAGAGAGAGAGAGAGAGAGAGAGAGAGAGAGAGAGAGAGAGAGAGAGAGAGAAAGGGAGAGGGAGGGAGTGAGGCACAGAAAAAAGTAAGTTAATAGATAAACTCTTCTTTCAGTGGAAATAACTAAGGAAACAAGTGAAAAATAATCATACTTTTTATTTAGTTAAACATTAGCAAACAGACTATAGAGACTAATTTTCTCTTACTTAGATATTGACAGACTATAAAGACGGTTCACTTATGCCTTGTGGTTCTGTGCCTTCGCTTACCTATGAATTCTGAGACGATGCTTGTTTGTATTTCATTTCGGGGATTACGCAATGTACATGAGAATGGTACTGATGATAATGATGTGAATAAAATAAAAATGATAAAGATATAATAAAAATAATGATCATAATGGTGATTATGGTAAAATGATAATTATGATAATAATGACAATGAAATAAACATGATAAGACAATAGTGATGATAATATTGATGATAGCAATAATAATCATCATCATAATAATAATAAACTATACAGTGGTATTGGTAATAATAACAATGATAGAAAATGTGAAAAGGATAATAACAGTAATAATAAAAATGTATGTTGATTACTTAATAATTATATAATCAATTAGAACCGCGAAGTACACGATGAAACAACTCAACTCCTCAGTCACATGGAATATAAAGTGCGGCCCAACATAGATTGTATCCAAATGTACTCTTCTGATATATTTTGCAGCTGTAATAAATTTCTAAATCTACATTGTAGGAGGAAAACGTGCATTTCTTGTATTAGCTTTCAACTAACATCTTTCAGATATATGATACTCATTTACGTCATTATCATAATCACCACCAGTACTACAAGTGATATCACTTTCATCGTTTTTTGTTATTATTTTTTTTTTTCCTAGCACTATTGATACTTCCGCTCTACTCTGTACATACACACATACACAATGTGTATGTGTGTGCGCGTGTAGTTTGTGTGGAAAAAATATCAATAATGTACGAGAAAGTAAGAAATCACCAAAGGATGTATGTGAAAAAAGAAAAGACTTACGTATGTGAAATGATGGACAAGGGGAAAGGTAAAACATTTCGAACTGAGAGAGAGAGAGAGAGAGAGAGAGAGAGAGAAAGAAAGAAAGAAATAGAGTGAGGGCGGAAAAGTGAACAAGAACAAGAGAGAGCAAAAGAGAAAGAGAGAAAGTGAATTAATTGGTTAACTCCTTTTTAGTTGGAAATGGCAGAAGAAACAAGTAAGAAATATACAATTTTCTAAGAAGTAAATATTATTAAACAAATTATATTGAAATACATTTCTTTTACTGACCTAATGAATAGTTCAAATTCCAAAGATTGACGAAGGTGCGGTTCACCCGGCCTTGTATATGTGCACCATAGCTTACTTATAGAGGCGAGACCTAATGTATTCCGTTTTACAATTTACATAATGCATGTACACTGAGGAGGGTTAAATCAAAGACGTATAATGTTTATTACTTACATCGTTGATTGTTGTAATGATAATTCCTAGCCATTTCTCGGCAAAACCACCATACCTATTTGTAACGCATAATTATCTTAGATAAACGTCGACTTTTGTAATGCTGTTACTATTCGAGTAACACTATTATAGCCACAATGTTAAAATGACAATAATAGTATGAACTAATATATAATAGATTACTAAAATAAGTGCTGCCTTTTACTAGTTTCTTATCATCTAGTAACAATGTTCAGGTAATGGATAAGTTTATCTTAACAGGTTTTAAATTGCGAACTGTGGTATCAGTGATATGAATGAATTATAACTTGTAAACTCTTACTAAATCAGGTAACCCTTTTACTTTATAATGTACTTTGTCAGATGAGTCACACCTCTACCATCTATAGTTGATAAATGATATTACTGATGACCAATTAAAAATAGTCTCGATATCAAAAACATGCTATTCTACGATACAAATAATAACAAGCTATTGCTAATCGTTACAAGATTTTTATAGAGAAGAAATATTCACCCAAAAGATTATATTTATTGAAATGTTAATA
Organism: Penaeus vannamei; assembly: GCF_042767895.1. NCBI lineage: Eukaryota > Metazoa > Arthropoda > Malacostraca > Decapoda > Penaeidae > Penaeus > Penaeus vannamei. Next base: position 27,256,424 of record NC_091579.1, read on the forward strand.
TTGTTGATAACAAAACTTTATTGATAATGGTAAGGAAAAGGAAACAAGCATGCTGGTAATTATTATGAACATTTGGATTATTATGATATTACACCAACTTGAGTCTAAATACGTATAAACAATGACGCAATGCAATCGAAAATATTTAAGGAACTGTAAACAAGAATCAGAATTATCATGAACTTGGAGTTTCACATAAGTAATGAGGATCATTCTGATCTCCCTTTCACGGGCTGAAAATGGGTTTTTCAATTACGAAAATTCATTGTATTTGTTTACGTATTTGGCAACTATTAAAGACCAGGTTAGTTAAGCTGTATGTAAAATTGTTGAAATATAAGATAATAAGAGTAAAATCAAAATAGGGAATGTGTTTCATTGAAACATATTAATTGTCAACATATATTTTTTCTTCTATTGTAACTTTCTTTTTGTGTCTATCTATTCGCTGAATCTTATACGTGAGAATAATTGTAAAATACTTATTACACTTATACTTGTTAGATTGTAATATACAAAATAAATGATAGAGAAGTAATATCTCCACCAATATTCTATTTCTGAATATAGATAGACGGATATAGAGAGCGCAAAAGAGAAAGTGAAAGACAATTGCAAAGAGAGAGAGAGAGAGAGAGAGAGAGAGAGGGGTAAGAGCGAGAGAGGAGAAAGAGAGAGTGAGTGAGAAAGAGATCTTGATCATAGGGGTTCTTTGTTGCTATTAACGTCGATGCAATTATTGACATTTTGATTTCCATTAATTTATTCTAATACTAATAGTAATAAAAGTCTTCCATAAACGGCGGCTATTAGTAATTCAATGAACTAATGAAAATAGGTATGATGAATCTGTGTTTATGAATGATGAACATTTACCACAAACTTTATAAGTAATCAACATTGTACATACGAGAATCAATCAATTGAGCCACGGGAAGGCTGGGTGGAACGTGACCTCCGTCGATCTTTGCAATCTGAACTCTTCATATGTATATATACGTGAGATATGTATAGGCAACTGCAGCTGAACCAATATTATGAGTAAGGAGACACATTTTTTAAAGACAATAATTATTAATCATTAATGCACTACTGAGGAAACTATCTACTTCTTATCGATAACATTTCATCAATTACTAAATTTAAAAGCTGTAGGCCGTCGATAATCGCATTTTGTATCTAAAATTGATATAAGACATTACTGATGACCAAGTCACACATATTATCAACCATCTCCAACTTGTATTATTCAAAGAAAATGGTAGTATTTAATTGTGTTAAAAGAAAGTGAACATCTTTTAGGGGAAACTGCTTCCATTAGTTTTATTTCTTGAGTCTGATATCGAGAGAAATAAGGTATTTAAAAAGAGAGAGAGAGAGAGGGAGGTAGAAGAACGAACCGAAAACGTAAATTAATAGATAAATAGATAGTGTGTGTGTGTGTGTGTGGGTGTGTGTGTGTGTATATATATATATAATATATATATATATATATGTATATATATATGTATATATATATATATATGTTTATATGTATATATGTATATATGTATATATGTATATGTATATATATATATATATATATATATATATATATATATATATATATATATATATATATATACATATATATATATATATATATATATATATATATATATATATATATATATATATATATATATATATATATATATATATATATATATATATATATATATATATATATATATGCATATATATTATGAAGTAACATATATAGTCACATATATGGATAATAATGAAAATTACTAACAAAAAATGGATATAAAAAAAAAACTTCGGGAGGAGCTAAGAAGGAAACGTTACCAAAAGTGTATAATAATTACTTAAAAACAAAAATAATGTATGGTATTCCATATATTGAACAATAAAAAAAAAAATCTTTATATCATACAAAACGAGGCATAAAGAATAGCAACAGGTTGCTTCAAGTCCATTCCAATAAACGTGCTACAAGCTTTTACAAATATTTCTTTTTATCAAGAGTCGAAATGCCTTGCATGTAATTGTATTGGTGTTCCTATATATTCACTGCAACAGGCAGGTAATGGAAGCAGGCAGGGGAAATTAAGATATGCAGAGAAGAAATATAAAAATACAGAGAGAGAAAAAAAAACTGAAAAGAGAGTCAAAGTCAAAACACAATTCCATTATTTACAATGCTTCTTCTTTGAACACGCAGTGTCAGTGTACAGTAATACAATATAAGTAAAAGTAAGTTCATTAGGGAATTATAAAATAAGATGAAATAAACTGGCTCATCATTAGAAAGAATTTGGCTATGCATTTAAATAGTTGATGGCATTGACAATTCAAAACATCCTCTTATAATTTAATTTAGAAAGTAATCAGGATGGGAATGTTTCTAATATTTTGTGGTAGGTTAATACAGATAAGATCTAGAATATGCATTTGTCTTGACCCTATTTCTGTGTATGACCTCTTGATGTGCAGAGAATTAATATGTCTGTTTTGAATGCCTGTTGTGTTTCCAAAAATTTGTAGAGGCATAAACTAATGGGGATAATCATCCTTTATGAATTTATGAATGGGTATGCATGCCATATTGACATTTTGTCATATATATTGCCGAAAGAGAGAGAGAGAGTCATTCGATTATATACAAGTTCTTGATGTGATTCCCACAGCGCCGTGCGTATACTGAGGTGTTGGACAGTTTCGCCTCACCTTTTGCGCCTGGCAGCGGCATACCCGCTGGCCAATCAGCAATCTATGACGTCACTCTCCCAAAGCCCTGACGTCCTGTGTTTAGGGGGGGAAATCACACCTAATGCATTTTCCAAGTTTATATTTTCAAGCCATTTTGGGAAGATGGTGCAGTGACTTGGACCTTCCACTCTACTATGCAGAAAGTCATTGTGCCCACCATACAGAACGCTGTAAGGATGTCAAGTTGCCAGTGAAGCTCCAGCACACTTGAATAGAAGAAGCAGGCGGCGGCTGACAGCGACTGCGTGAATTTGTACAGCGCGAAAGCAGGGCCCGAGTTGTCCTGGTAGATGGAGCCGAGGATGGAGTAAATCTGCGTGTTGAAGCAGGCGTCGCCGAAGCCCAACATAGTGCTGCAGAGGAGGGCGACAAACTCGCTGTAATGGAAATAGGAGTTAAAGACGAGGAAATATACATACATACATACATATACATATATATATATATATATATATATATATAGAGAGAGAGAGAGAGAGAGAGAGAGAGAGAGAGAGAGTATATGATTAAAAGTTCAACAATAATTAGAAACAATTGTGTTCATGATAAAAAGACACTGAAACATACCCATTGGGCGTCCCTCACCTCGGCTGACCTCCAGGGAAGAAGCTAGGATCAAACGTGTGATCGAGAGGAGACTTGGTAGGAAGATTTAGGAAGATGAGGAAAAAGGCAAGCAGGTGAGTTAGGAATCCTATGAGCACAACAGGATCTCTTCCTTTTTTAACTATTTTGTCAGCAAAGATGACAAAAATTGCACCACCTGAAGTAAAGATGTTTCAACTATAAGGGAAGGGATTATAAGAAGAGCTGTATATATATATATATATATATATATATATATATATATATATATATATATACATATATATATATATTTACACACACACAGTATATATGGTTTTGTATAATATGTATATATACAAACAAATACAGTATACGTATATATGAATATAAGAAAGACGAACTGACTGAACTCTTAAATATCTCTAACATATATAAAAAATAAAAGATATTTAGTATTCAAGCCATCAGATTCATATAATTTCCTCACCCGATATTTCTCCGATACCGATGCACATGCCAGAGATACCAACAAGGCGGGTGGGATCGCTGAACCTCAGTGTGGAGCCAACGCAGGTGCTGTAGACGCCGCTGAAGAAGGACAGGGATAGACCTGTACAACAAGTGAGTGGACAGATTAACTTACCAATAGCTACACGAATGACAGCTTTTCAGACATATCCACATACATATACGCACAGGCGACTATATTTGTAATGTTAGTAAATATAAACAACTGAGAGACTGTAAGCAACAGCTCCTCACCCGTGTAGAAGAAAGTCGCCGAGAGCAGGATCATGTCCCGCGTCTTGAAGAGCTCGAAGGACTTCTTGAGGGCGTCGAGCGGTCCGCCCATGTTGTCCTGGCGCCCGCTCCCGCCGGCGCCGGGCTTGGGCAGCGCCAGCAGGATCGCCAGGCCAAGCAGCGCCACGCCCGTCAGCGCCGCGAACACCACGAGGCGCGTCCCTGCGTCGATGACGTCCTTCCCCATGAACATGTAGAACACGAAGATGTTTCCGAAGAGGAGGCTGCGCACAGGAAGGGTCGGCGCTGAGAACACGCGTTAGGATGTGCACACACATACACGCACGCATCGATACAGCCCAACTGCGCTGACGAGTTGCTTGTGCTAAGTCATGGAACGAATTGTAAACAGCAGGCTAGTGTACTTTCTAAATTCCAGAAATTTACCAGTTAATCAGCGGTGCCGCTTCTTAAAGCAACATTAAACTCTCAATCAACTAGTAAAACTGGACATGACATACGTGAAGCATTTGCCAATTCATTTCAGGATTCAGAGAGCCTGTAACACATGGAATAAAACTAAATTATGATAATCATTATTATACATCGATCTTTGTTGGCGAACTTTTTGCATTTAATGATTAGATTTTGCACTAAAGACAACTCACAATAGAAGAGTATTTTTGTTGATTCACTGATTTCACTTAAAGCAATCAAATAATTAGAAACTACGAAATATAATCACTAGGTAATATCATTTGCAAGATACACGGTGCAAACAAATCAGTCAAGCCACTCTGGGCACATATTCTCTCAGGTATCCATGGCAACGACTAACCTGACATATCAGCTGGGTCAACTAATGATCTAGACATTAGCATAGTTCATACAGACCTCAGGTATTTCGTCTCTCTTTTAAAAGCAAAAATCCATCTCTTTTGATAAAGTAAGTAGATCAACCTGCAATTAACAAATAAAGTCATACCAGAAGAGAACAGTGCGACGTAGATCAGAAAAGTTAGATATAATGAACTGGATCCACAGGTTGGGTGGCTGTGTTATCATACTCATATGCTGATGGTCGATAGCCAATAATTCCCAACAAGCAAGCAAACAAAGCGACATATACTCTTGACCTGTTAGCTCTATGTGACCTGTGACCCCGGAGTGTGTCTTGATTTATTACATTTTTTTTGTGTGTGGTGCTAGATGTGACCCTTTTTTCTTATTATTTTCATATATAATCTGAATTATATAAGTATCATCTATATTCTGTTGGTTCAATAACTTCATATTTCATTCGAGTATTTTTCTTTCAATTTAGATATTGTACGGTGTGTGATTCTACGTAACGTTTTGCGATTTCTTACTGTTAGACATGAATAAGTTCTTTTTAATCCCTTTTGCACAGAATTTCTTTGCAATGAATTGATGGAATTGATGGACTAGTTCGCTCTATTTAATGCCTAGAACCTACATCAGTATACACTATACAACAATAACCACAGCCTCACAGAATTATATAAAAAAAGACAAGAAAGAATATATATATATATATATATATATATATATATATATATATATATATATATATAGAGAGAGAGAGAGAGAGAGAGAGAGAGAGAGAGAGAGAGAGAGAGAGAGAGAGAGAGACAGAGACAGAGACAGAGACAGAGACAGAGACAGAGACAGAGACAGAGACAGAGACAGAGACAGAGACAGAGACAGAGACAGAGACAGAGACAGATTTCCGCAATCAAAAGCACTGAACCACCAACAGTCTGCTACTACTCAAACAAATCTGCTACTACCCAACCCCCCTGACACCTGGGCACACCTACCTGCATTGAAGCAGCGCCCAGAAGATGCCCGAGTTGCGCGCTATGGTGCCACGGTCGGACATGAGAGTAAGGTAGTTGCCCTGCCCCGTCCAGAAGAGGGCTGCCCCGATGCCCACGAGAACCGAGCTCAAGTATAGGAGCCACGTTTGGGGCCAAAGGAAACATGCGACGAATATTCTGAAATTTAAATGGAAATGTGAGTAACTTAGGCATATCTCTCTCTCTCTGTCTTTCTAGATATTACACACACACACACACACACACACACACACACACACACACACACACACACACACACATATATATATATATATATATATATATATATATATATATATATATATGTGTGTGTGTGTGTGTGTGTGTGTGTGTGTGTGTGTGTGTGTGTGTGTGTGTGTGTGTGTGTGTGTGTGTGTGTGTGTGTGAACCGTATTCATTGTGACAAAGGTAGAAGAGGTATGGCTGAGAATGCATATCACAATACGTGATGTATTTAACCGGTATCGAATATCTATCTTCGTCGGAAATACAAATATCTAGAATACCGATAGTCAGATAGGCGAAGCTAAGCCTCGCCCGGACTATGCCTATGTATAATACCCACCTTGGTGCCCATCCACAACAGTAACCTCCAGACAACAATTGAAATTTCTGCTGGGCGAGAAGTTAAATACATTTCTGGTATTATGATGATATTCGCATTGATACCTTTTCTTACATACATACATATATACATACATACATATATACACAATTATATATATATATATATATATATATATATATATATATATATATATATATACACACATAGATAGATATAGATATATGTATGCATATATGTATATATAGGTGTTTGTGTGTGTGTGTGTGTGAGTACTTTCATATGAGCGTGTGGGCAGGCGCAAACAATTAAAATCCAGAATCAACATGCCATATCTCCAAAGCCACACTAAAATGCTCACGCGTAGGTGGCGCCCCCGACGATCATAGTCAGCTTGGGCCCCAGGAAGCTGAGGCAGGAAGGGGCGAGCCAGTTGAAGGCGGCGAAGACGGCGTAGATGACGGCCAGGGAGATGTAGCCAGAGCCCTCGAAGTCCGGGTCTTCCTCTTGGATGCTCTTGATGACGAGTTGCTGTTCCCGGGCGGGTAAAAGGAGGAAGGAGGAAAGAGTTAGTGAAAAGGAATTGCTGACGGAGTAACTTAATATCAATATTGGTTCGACATGTAAAAGGTGCATTGGCTATGATTGTAAATGTCGAAATGTTTTTTTTTTTACATGTTTTTTATTGTGGAGGCATATTAGTATAACAAAATTTAGTGTTCGAATTAATGGACAAGTATAATAATTATATATATATATATTTTTTTTTTCTTGATGTTCACTGGGAGGGGGGGGGGGCAGTAATCAATTTTATCATCTTGTCTTTCATCAGACATGTTCTGACTTCCGAGAAAGGGCATGCTAGGTAATGGGTAATAACAATCTTTTTTTTTACCAGGAAATTGAAGGTTGTAACATTTGATAGCTTAAATAAATATTATTAAGAATTCATGTGTATTGAATTGTGTGAACTAAGACGTATCCCGATTTTCGCCTCGAACAGAAAAAGATGTTTACAGCTAGCCGTTGTTAATTGGAAAGCTTTATTAACAACAATGATTTAGTAAGAATATAATTTTAGGTTTATATGTGAGTTCGCAATACGACAGATACGTATATACACACGCACACACACACACGCACCCATACATTTACAAACACTCACACGCACACACACATATATGCATATGCAGTGGCATGCTATATATATATATATATATATATATATATATATATATATATATATATATATATATATATATATATATAGGCATATATAATATATATATATATATATATATATATATATATATATATATATATATATTATAATATATATATATATAATATAAATATATATATATATATATATATATATATATATATATATATATATATATATATATATATATATATTATCAGAAACTTTCCCAGCCGTATCCTATCTTTACACACTATATTCATTCGTTGGGGTAATAAACGTCCGCTGTATAGTCCTTGGGATTCATTAAACCATTTGTGATCACCAGCATTACTATATAAATTAATGTTATCATTACACGTACCTGCATGTTCCCTTGTGTCTGAAAGGATGTGCCGATGAACATGAAACCCACACCGAGAATCACCACACCGTAGGTAGTTCGTTCCATCATTGTGCGTGTTTTCCTTCTCTTGTGGGTCTCTGGGGACGTTATAATCGCCTTCCGATCGTATGAATCTCCAATTTCATGTCATTTTCGTGCCATTAATCTGAAAACCACACGAGGGACGAGTAAATGAGTGTACAGCCAGTTAGTAGTTTACACAATACCTTTCGGATGTTATAATTCACTGAGGTACATTCCAGCAATATACATATTTTCATAATATATACTGAGACAGAACTCAAAGGGATAGAAATGCCCAGGAGATTGAAAATGATTGATAGAAATAACATAAGGAAAATTATGTCCACGAATAAATGAGTATACAACCAGTTAGTAGTTACACAATACCTTTCGGATAATGTAATTTAATGAGATACATTCCATACCGGGACAGAACGTAATGGGTTAGAAATGACCTGGAGATTGAAAAAGACTGATAAAAGTAACATTAGAAAAATTATGTTCACTTCTTTGGAAAAGTCTAATCACCTTTAGGAATTAAAAGCCCATTTCCTTCTTAATCTTATAAGTGATAACGGTTTATTTGACCTATCCCTAGCACCGTCTTCTACTCCTTATCTACCCTTGTGATAAGTGATAAACCTGCCTTGGACATTATGCTTTTATCTCAATCAATAGGCCCTTGAGATAATACCTTATCTTAAGCCTCTAAATCAGCCTGGACAAGTTGAAAAAAGATCATATGCCTGCCATTTTCCAGTACATTTTATACTTGAGATTCATAACCCTTTTGAGACCGCGGCTTACAACCGAGATTCCCGAAAACTCGTGATGTACTGCTCCTCAAATTTAGAATGAAATTGTTCATGGTAAATCTCGGAATAAACGTTGATGATTTTGTAGTAGATCAGACTTTTCAATTTTATTTGTGTATAGTATAGTGTCCGAGGTTTATAAGTGAAGTATACCATCACAGGTAGGGAACCACTGATATATACTAATCAGCACCTATCCTTGGCATATATCAAATGTGGATATACATACATACATACATACAAACATATACATATATATATATATATATATATATATATATATATATATATATATATATATATATATATATATATGTATATATATATATGAGTGTGTGTGTGTGTGTGTGTGTGTGTGTGTGTGTGTGTGTGTGTGTGTGTGTGTGTGTGTGTGTGCATACACACACACACACACACACATACACACACACACACACACACACACACACACACACACACACATATATATATATATATATATATATATATATATATATATATATATATATATATATATATATATATATATATATATATATATATATACATATATAAATAT
>NC_091579.1:27268432-27273432 GCF_042767895.1 Penaeus vannamei
ATGACCGACGCTTGAACAACAGTTGTGACCATGGAAATAATGAAAAGGAAGACTAATTTAATTAACAAATATACAAAAATGGTAGGATGGATGGCATACCAGTATAATTTGGCATGTATTTCACTTCCTCCCTTCTGGTTTGTATATATAAGTACACACACACACACACACACACCCGCGCTCATATTAGTGTGTGTGTGTGTGTGTAATGGTATATACGTGAAATGAATTAGAACGCTAATCTCAATTTAGTTTTTAAGGCAACGACATGCCACACCATAGCGGGGCTAACGTACAGTAAGTGTGTTATCACTTAACAAGTATTTGGAATCGTTATATATTTCAGGTGTATATAATGGAATCATAAACCTACTATCGAATAGAGATAGCAATCATCATACAAAATGCCTAACTTTTGGTGTCAACAGCATGTTGTACAGTCCGGTAGGCTTTCCATTCTACTACACAGAAGCTGATTGTGCCCAGAACGCAGAACACCGTGAGGATAGCGAGGTGCCAGTGAAGCTGCACCACACTCGAGTAAAAGAAGCAGGCGGCAGCTGACAGCGACTGCGTGAACTTGTACAGCGCGAAAGCAGGGCCCGAGTTGTCCTGGTAGATGGAGCCGAGGATGGAGTAGATCTGCGTGTTGAAGCAGGCGTCGCCGAAGCCCAACATAGCGCTGCAGAGGAGGGCGACAAACTCGCTGCAAAAATAAAACGTGTCGTGGAAGAAGAGAATTATGTAGTAAATAGTGAAGAGAAATGAGAGAAATCCGTATATGAAAAGGGTATTTCCTTGATTCACCGAAGGGAGGTGGCGCCCCTCACCTTGGCTGGCCGGCGCCGAGGAAGCTGGGGTCGTATGTGCGCTCGAGAGGAGACATAGTAGGAAGATTGAGGAAGATGAGGAAGAAGCTGAGGATGTGCGTCAGGAATCCTAGGAGCACGATGGGATCCCTTCCAGCCTTCACGGTCTTGCCGCCAAAGATGCCGAAAATCCCACCACCTTAAAAAGTGCGAAAGTGAATAAATGGAAAGTTAAAACAAAAAAGTTAAAGACCAAAATACAAACGTAAACTGAGTCGTGCTATTTTTTTTTCTATCACCATAATATCACATGATAAAGATTCTTAACCTCAGCTCACCTAATATTTCCCCGATACCAATGCACATGCCGGAAATACCAACGAGGCGGTTGGGATCGCTAAATCTGAGCGTCGAACCAACACAGGTGCTGTAGACTCCGCTGAAGAAAGACAACTCAATACCTGAATAACGAGAAAAAACAACTTAGCAAAGGAACAAATAATGTGATATACTGTCGACTATTATATAACGATTTTTTTTTTTTTTTTTGTACTATCTTGAATAGATTATTACATGTCTAAATTTCTAGCTATTGAACAATGTGATCTTATCTTCACCAACATCCGAGAGGTTATCTGACAATACTTAGAATCCTCGTATTTAGTCACTAATCCGGTGGACAGAGCTCCGTTTCCCTTTTGTCTCCACGATAAACATTCCCTTTTCCTATTCTAGGGTGACTGGGCATGAACAACTAATGAGGGAGATAGATGTTGAAGTGTCTGCTCCGACAGTAATAAGACATTTAATTGAGGAGATAAACGCTCCACCATGGCGGTGTTTGTTTGGATCCAGGGATTTCAGTGAGCGGGACTGATGGTTCTCACCGCAATAGAGTGACTGACATGGATGCATAAAAACACGTTTATCCTAATACAGAACACTTCTCCCGGCGGCCGCAGCGACAACATCCTTCCCAGAATCTCCTCTCCAAGAACTCCACTCAGCTTAGCGCGAACTGCCACTTTGACGACGTCCGCCATCTTTGGAATCCTTTCAGCGAGACCCGCCTACGATCGTTTCTCCTCTCCGATTCGCTGACTTCCGGGGATGTGTTTCCCGGCTCTCCCGGATCCCTTGGTGGTACTGCCCTTCCGTCGGTGCGGTCGCGAGCTGGCCGTTCTGCGGTGCGCTCTTCATCCCCCTTCTCTTCGGGTTGGGTGGCACCGGCTAGTATTTTGTCGATGCCAGCTTGTGTCCTGCAGGGGACGAGACGTCCACACTAAGGCGTCGGAGCAGGAGTGGGGGCTCCTACCATGGCCTCGGTGAAAGGACGTCGGCCGCGTCTCCGACAACAGGAGAAGAAGAGGACTTTCAGCGGGGGACTTCGCGTTCACCGAGCGTTGTGGGCGTCCGGCTGCCGTCGCGGGTGGGCGGAAGGCGCGGCTCCTGGGAATGGTCTTGATGTCGCGGGCGGGCGATCTTTCAGCCACGAATTGTACAACCAATCAAAGACGGAGCTTTGTGCTTCGCCACTCTATGAATAAAGTTTTCATTTTTAACAGCGTTCACTGTAATAAGGTGACCTTTAAACGTATGGTCCCCCCCCCCAAAAAAAAAAAAAAAAAAAAAACGTAATACAGTAATGAGTTTCCTGACAAACAAGAAATCCTCACCCGTGTAGAAGAAAGTCGCCGAGAGCAGGATCATGTCCCGCGTCTTGAAGAGCTCGAAGGACTTCTTGAGGGCGTCGAGCGGTCCGCCCATGTCGTCCTGGCGCCCGCTCCCGCCGGCGCCGGGCTTGGGCAGCGCCAACAGGATCGCCAGGCCAAGCAGCGCCACGCCCGTCAGCGCCGCGAACACCACGAGGCGCGTCCCTGCGTCGATGACGTCCTTCCCCATGAACATGTAGAACACGAAGATGTTTCCGAAGAGGAGGCTGCGCACAGGAAGGGTCGGCGCTGAGAACACGCACTAGGATGTGCTCACACAAACACACACACACGAACACACCACACTCAAGAGTTCATACTGTGCCCACCTACCTGCTTTGAAACAGAGCCCAGAAAATGCCGGAATTCCGTGCAATTGTGTCTCGCTCGGACATGAGAGTGAGGTAGTTGCCCTGCCCCGTCCAGATGAGAGCCGCGCCGACTCCTATCAGGACTGAACTCAGGTACAAAAGCCACGTCTGAGGCCACAGGAAACTCGCGATGAATATCCTGAATTTCGGAAGAGAAAAGGAAGTTTAGAGCGTTGAGCAAACAAGTTTATTAGTGGATATTTATGTATAAGATAGATAGGTAGATTGTAGATGGATATAAGGATAGGCAGAGAATGAGAGAGAAAGAGAGGAGAGAGAGGGAGGGAGAAGGAGAGAGAGAGAGAGAGAAAGAGACGGACAGAGACAGACAGACAGATAAACATGGCCAGCAAATAATAGGTATAATAGTTTTTTTTTTTCACTGGTAAAAATGTAACTTGACACAATTTCAATAACAGATAGTCTGCATGGCTAATGTGAAGAAAATTTAAAAAATATATAAAAAAGAGAAGAAATGGAGATTTTTAAAGCTTCTATCATCTGGAAAGGAAAAAATCTACACGTCTTCTAAAAGCTTCGAATATACCCACACATAGGTGACGCCCCCGACGATCATGGTCAGCTTGGGCCCCAGGAAGCTGAGGCAGGAAGGGGCGAGCCAGTTGAAGGTGGCGAAGACGGCGTAGATGACGGCCAGGGAGATGTAGCCAGAGCCCTTGAAGTTCGAGTCGTCCCGCTGGATGCTCTTGATGACTACTTGCTGTGTGCGGAGAGGAAAAGATGATGATACGGTAGTGATGATGATCTGTATACGGTGAGGAAATGATGATGATGATGGTAGTGTATTCAGAGAGGAAATGATGATGGTAGTGTATACGGAGAGGAAATGATGATGATGATGATGGTAGTGCATGCGGAGAGGAAATGATGATGATGATGATGGTAGTGCATGCGGAGAGGAATTGATGATGATGATAGTGTATGCGGAGAGGAAATGATGATGGTATTGTATACGAAGAGGAAATAATGATGATGATAGTAGTTATTGTGATGGTTATGATATTAACAGTGCCTGGTTATTGTATTGTATTGTAATGTCGGTACTATTACTGCTGCGAATAAGCATAATATGATACTTTTTTTTGAATGCATGTTACACTCGCTTTGCAATTGCGGCATGTGTCAAATAGCTTGGCACTAGTCGCAGGCGCTTTTGACTATGTGTTATGTGACGAGACAGTCTTTAAAGGGTTAAGTTATATTGAACTTGAACTTTGTTTTATATATTTTAGCAACATTGAAGTTTTTGTGATTTTTTTTTTTTTTTTTTTTTGACAAATTAAGACTTGTAAGTGTCATTGACTTGGTGATTTTGACCTTTTTGCAACCGTAGTTTATTATGTGACCGTTTTTGCACCTCTGGTCTATTCACGACCTCGTTACGCCCCTGATCCTTAAATGACCTTTCTGAAATCCTGACCATTTTGTGTCCTCATTGTGATCCTGAGTTTTTAGGTGTTACTGACCTTGCTGTTTTTTTTTTTTTTTTTTCTTCTTCTTCTTCTTCTTTTGCGATTTCGGTCTTTTAATGGGTATTTTCTAACCCTACCTTTCGATGACTATTTATTATGGCTCTGACCTTTTAATGACATTCTTTGCAACCTGTAATATTTTGTGACCTCGACCTTTGGATACCTGATTTTGAGATTATGAAATATTTTTTGATCTCTGTGTGACCTTTTCATAAAACTGAAAAGATTGGAGATATAAGAAATATCAGACATAACAATATTAGTTTAAAGCTTAAAAGAAGCGACGTATTTGGTTACTAATATTGTCTCCTTTGTAAATTTTCTTGCATTCTTGACCATTCACGAGACGGACTTATTGACGATTTTTGTGTGTGTTATATATCATATATATATATATATATATATATATATATATATATATATATATATATATATATATATATATATATATATATATAGAGAGAGAGAGAGAGAGAGAGAGAGAGAGAGAGAGAGAGAGAGAGAGATAGATAGATAGATAGATAGATAGATAGATATAGATAGATAGATAGATAGATAGATAGATAGATAGATAGATAGATAGATAGATAGATGGATGGATGGATGGATGGATAG
>NC_091579.1:27325932-27328432 GCF_042767895.1 Penaeus vannamei
AAAAATAAATCTCGGCGTCTCGTTCTTTTCAGCTATTGCTTGGAGCGTTTTAGGAGGAGGTCGCATAACTCCGTCACTTCCTTTCCCAATCCTCTGACGCTTATATACTGCATTCTGTACCGGATGGTGTCTTTGGGAACTCCTGCCGCAGTCTTATTTTCCAGGGTCATGTCGGTCAGGGCCAATCCTAGGGTCTCTGCGGTTGACCTAGGTTCCAAAATCAGTCCCGTCGAGCATGTGTCAAGCAATGTCAATCAATGTCAATGTCATTAATGACCTGGCCTCCGAGCGTAAATTTTCGAAAATGGAAGCTGAGTGACACCTCCAGTACAGGCTCGCAAAAGGTCAGTTTCCCTGCGAATAGACCGATAAGGCAGCAATTTTGGCTCAAAATGTTCAGCCTAAGGAGACTGCGTTAGCCACCGTGCTTCACAAAGACCAGAACCGTAATTGCACGTTCCTCGATCACGAAATCCACATTCAGCGCGCCTCTTTTGCAGTCTTCCCGCGTTGTATCCGATCCGGTGCTGAAGACCCCACTCCTACACCTACCGGAGGCTCACCACGCTGTACAAACAACCGGTATCCACCCCAAACTTCCTCACCCCCTCCACTTGTATAGACAGGTGGAGCTCGGGGCTTCTGCGCAGTTATTAAATCTTCAATTAAGGGTTGTCTGTCATTGTGCGTAGTCCAAGGAAGCTCTGACAGAGACGTGTAACTGGCATTGCAGCTGGGAGTGAAATATGACTTTTTCTAGGAAGGTGTTAAGGATCCCGGTTTTCCGTCAAGGGGTTAGAGGATATGGTTATCAACTCAGAGCAAATGTAGTAAAATCTTAAAGATAATAATGATGATAATATAATAATGATAATGATAGTAATAATAATAATAATGATGATAATGATGATAATCATAAAAGTAATAATTATAATAATGATGATGATAATAATAACAATTATGATAATATTTATTGTTTATTATTGTTGTTGATTCTATCATTATTGCTATTAATATTATCAACATCATTATCATCATCATTATTATCACCGTGTCTCTCTCTGTGAAGGCAAGATCGTAGATACCTGAACCACCTTTTTCGTTGAACAACACATATGTGGAATTCATGATGAATAGATTGCAACAGGAACAACGAAGGGAAGGGCAAGAAAACACACGAATATGCCGAAGGCCTTTTCACTATTGCCCTGACGAAGCAATAGCGAAAAGGCCTTCGGCATATTCGTGTGTTTTCTTGGCCTTCCCTTAGTTGTTCCTGTTGCATTGAGTGAGCCACCTTGCATTAGAGTAAATGTGTCATTGATAGTTTAAGATGAGGATAAGATCGTACATGTATATTACTCATAGATACATCAGACGCCTTCTATTAGAGTGAATGTGTCATTTATAGTTTAAGATGATTGTAAGACCGTGCATGTATATTCGTAGATACGTCAAGCGCCTTCTATTAGAGTGAATGTGTCATTTGTATCAATTTGTAGATTAGGACGAGGGTAAGACCGTACATGTATATAGATAATTCAGTCCCTTGAATTAGAGTCAATTTGTCATTTATATCGGAATCTATTGTGATGTTATTACTGGAATGGATTGTATGGGGTTGTGGCTGTTATACTTGTTTGTTTTCTTTCCGTTTCTCTGTTTCTCCGTGTTTATCTCTCTCTTTTGTTTCTTTTTGTCTTATTTCTATTTTCTGTTTCTCTCTGTCTCTTTCTCTTTCTTTGTCTCTTTTCTTTGTTCTTATTTGTCTTCTTCTTTCTGTTTCTTTATCTTTTTCTCTTTCTTTATCTCTTTTTCTGTTTCTCGTTCCTTGTTGTTCGTTCTTTCTGTTCCATTGCCTTTGTAATTTCTTTCTTTATTTTTTTTTATTTTGCTTTATTTTCTGTTTCTTTGTTTGTCTCTTTTTTTCTTTTAGTTTCTTTTAGTCTTTTTCTCTTCTTTATTTCCTTTGTCTCTTTCTCTTTGTTTTTCTCTGTGTCTTGTCTTCTCTCTCTGTCTCTTTGCTTCCGTTTCTATTTCTCTTTGTCTCAGGTTTCTTTCTGTTTCTGTCTTTTCTTTTTTCTCTCTCCATTTCTCTTCACTTCTCTCCTCTCTGTGTTTCTCTCTCTGTCTTTTCTTTCTTTTTCTCTTTCTCGCTTTGTCTCGTTTTCTTCTCATTTCCTCAATTTATCACTTTCTCTCTCTCTCTCTCTGCGTTTCTCTTCATCTGATTATCCTTTTTCTTTTTCAAACCTGTCTCGTTTTTTCTCTTGATTTTTTTCTTTATCATATTTTCTCTCTGTTTCTCCCTTTTCCTCTTTACCCCCCTTTTCCTCGCTCTGTTTCTCTCTTCGTCTCTTTTACTTTTTCTGTTTCTTTCCTTCTACTTTATGACTTGACTCTATCTTTTTTCTCTTCGTTTTTACCTTTTCGTTTCTTTCTTTATCTCATTTTCTCTCTATATTCCATTCTTCTTTTTCATCTGTTTTTCTCTTTGCTG
>NC_091579.1:27343432-27355932 GCF_042767895.1 Penaeus vannamei
CCTCTCTCTCTCTCTCTCTCTCTCTCTCTCTCTCTCTCTCTCTCTCTCTCTCTCTCTCTCTCTCTCTCTCTCTCTCTCTCTCTCTCTCTCTCTGAGAATACAAGGAATATAAGACAATAGAAATAAGTGAAAAGAAAACAAAGGAGAAAGAAAATAAAAACACAAAAGAAAGCAAAGAAAGAAAATAAAATGCGCGAAAAGAAAGAAAAGATGAAAGAAACGAGAAATATGCGAAAATGAGCAAATGAGAAAAGAAAATAGAAATATGCGAAAAGAAAAGCAAAATAGAAAAGAGAAATGCATATAAAGAAAGCAGAAAAGAAAGAAATCAGAAATACGAAAAAAAAATACAGAGAAGAAAATATGCGAAAAGAAAGCAAAGAAGAAAAAATAAGATACGTAAAAAGGAAGCAAAGAAGAAAGACAATTAAAATACGAGAAAATAAAGGAAAGAAGGAAAATAGAAATACGAAAAAGAGGGCAAAGAAAGAAGGAAAAGAGAAATAGGCGAAAAGAAAAGAAAAGAAGAAAGAAAATAAAAATACGCGAAAAGAAAGCAAATAAGAAAGAAAATATAAAGTACTTGAAAAGAAAACAAAGAATAGACAAATAAAATACGGGAAAAGAAAGCCATAAAGAATAGACACAAACAAAACACACGAAAAGAAAGCAAAGGAGAAAGCCAAATAAATTACGCGAAAAGAAAGAAAGAAAGAAAGAAAAGCCAAATAAATTACGTGAAAAGAAAGAAAGAAAAAAAAGCCAAATAAAATACGTGAAAAGAAAGAAAGAAAGAAAAAAAAGCCTAATAAAATACGTGAAAAGAAAGAAAGAAAGAAAAAAGCCAAATAAAATACATGAAAAGAAAGAAAGAAAAAAAAAGCCAAATAAAATAAGTGAAAAGAAAGAAAGAAAGAAAAAAAAAAATCCAATAAAATACGTGAAAAGAAAGAAAGAAAAAAATCCAAATAAAATACGTGGAAAGAAAGAAAGAAAGAAAGAAAATCCAAATAAAATACGTGAAAAGAAAGAAAGAAAAAAAAATCCAAATAAAATACGTGAAAAGAAAGAAAGAAAGAAAGAAAGAAAAAATCCAAATAAAATACGTGAAAAGAAACAAAGAAAGAAAAGCCAAATAAAATACGTGAAAAGAAAGGAAAAAAAAAAATACGTGAAAAGAAAGAAAAAAAAATACGTGAAAAGAAAGAAAAAAGCCAAATAAAATTCGCGAAAAGAAAGAAAGAAAGAAAAAAGAAGAAAAGCCAAATAAAATACTTGAAAAGAAAGAAAGAAACAAACAAACAAAAAAAATCCAAATAAAATACGTGAAAAGAAAGAAAGAAAGAAAATCCAAATAAAATACGTGAAAAGAAAGAAAGAAACAAACAAACAAAAAAAAATCCAAATAAAATACGTAAAAAGAAAGAAAAAAAGCAACCCCAAAAAAAGCCAAATAAAATACGTGACAATGAAGCAAAAGCAAAAGAAAAAGAAAAAAAATAAATAGATAAATAAAAAGAAGCCAAATAGAGAGCTATCAGCGTAACTCTGAAGGCAATTTCGCCGGACTGCTTTTCGTGTTAACAAGTTTCTTCGATAAAATGCGCAGTATGTAATCATTGTTAAACATTGTTCGAATCACTCGGTTATGGCTTTAGGTTGAGGAAGTAGTAGGTAAGGGAAGGAGTTAATGAATGTGGAAGGAAGGAAATCTTTATAAACATCGTCAGTTGATAAACAGTAGAGCTTATAAATTAGATAAATAAATATATATGGAAAAGAAATAACGAGGTTTGAGGATTGGATAAATAAAGGGAAGAAAAGGGCAAGAAATTCGCACATGGATGAATATAAATCATCATAAACATCGTCAGTTGATAAACAGTAAAGTTAAAAACGTAAATAGATAATAATAAAAAGATAAATAAATAAATATATATGGAAAAGAAATACCTTGAGGTTTGAGGTTTGGATAAGTAAATGAAAAAAGGGCAAGAAATTCGCACATGGAAAATGAATCATTATAAACATCGTCAGTTGATAAACAATTGAGTTTAAAGAAAGAAAGAAAGAAAAAAAAACATGGAGAAGAAATACCTTGAGGTTTGGATAAATTAAGGGAAAAAGGGGGAAGAAATTCACACATCGGTGGAAATGAATCATTATAAACATCGTCAGTTGATAAACAGTAAAGCTAAAAAATATATAAATAAATAAAAAGACATGGAAAAGAAATACCTTGAGGTTTGAGGTTTAGATAAAAGGAAAAAAAAGGGCAAGAAATTCACACATGGAAGGAAATGAATAATTTTAAACATCGTCAGTTGATAAACAGTAAAGCTAAAAAATAAATAGATAATAATAAAAATAAATAAATAGATAAATAAAAATACATGGAAAATAAATACCTTGAGGTTTGAGGTTTGGATAAATAAAGGAAAAAAAGAAATTCACACATCGAAGGAAATGAATCCTTATAAACAACGTTAGTCGATAAACAGTGAAACATAAAAAGACATATAGAAAATAAATACCTTGAGGTTTGAGCTTTAACTAAACAAAGGAGAAAAAAAAGGAGAAAGAAATCCACACACGAACGCACACAGACCCACACTCCCTTAAAACAATACGAGAATAAATGCTATAAAATATTTTTAAAAAAGGGAAAGAGAGAGTACAATAGTCCCATTTATTCGAACCGAACTGAAAGGACGTGCTAAGAGTGGGAGGAATAGTATGAATGCTGTTTCTTCAAGAGGGAGGAAAGATTACTCACAATAATTTCTTTGTCGCCGTCGGAATTATGCGAACGCCGGGGAGATGAATCCGGGCAGGCGGAAGAGGATTATGGGAGAGCGCGGGATTCCGAGCACAGGTAATGGGGAGAGGACGGTATATATATATTTTTTTGGTTCATTTTCTTTTTCCTTTTCATAGGTCGGGGGATTTTTATTTATTTTATTTTTTTTTATTTATTCAAGGTTGGGTTATTTTTTATTTATTTATTTATCTATTTATTTATTTTTCTTTGGAGGTAAGGTTGGGTGATTTTTTTTTTTTCGTTTGTTATTGTTATTCCCGTGATTGCGATTGTCATTTTCATATTGACGGTTATGTTGATGTAATTGAAGATAAAGATCACAGCGGTAATAATAAAGACAAAGATGATGGTAGTGATGATAATTATAATCATGATGTAATAATGATGATAATGATGGTATTATGGCAACTCGCATGACACAACCAAAAGAAAGAAAGAAAAGAAGAAAAGTAAATATATAGGGAAATATTGCCATACAGAACTCCATCTAAATCTAAAAAGAAACTAAATTACGTTTATTCCCAGAAATAATAAAAAAATGGCAACCCCCTCCTATGGAATAGTCTCCATCACGTTCCAATCGGGAGACACGTAATACCTATATTAACATATACTTCATATTCTTAAAACTCATATTCAACATGTTTTTTTTTATTGTTTCATTGAAATTGTCTGCCTTCAAAACCATTTTATTACTTATTCCACGAAATAAACTTTGCAAATCGGAGCCTTCTAAAGCCCGGGTCTGAGTTGCCAGTTTTTCCTTTTCTGAGATAAAAAATATCAGACGTTTTGATAGAGTGATCCTGGAAAACCAAGTATAACTCTGTGTTGGCTCTCAAGATGACTATTAAATGAAAATTGGCCCTTGGAGGCTTTTGAGGTTGATTTACATGATCTCCTCCTCCTCCACCTCGTCGTCGTCGTCATCCTCATCCTCATCCTCCTCCTCCTCCTCCTTCTCCTCCTCCACATCGTCGTCGTCCTCCACCTCCTCCTCCACCTTGTCGTCCTCCTCCACCACCCCCACCTCCTCCTCCTCCTCCGCCTCCACCTCCTCTTCCACCTCCACCTCCTCCTCCACCCCTACCTCTTCCTCCACCTCCACCTCCTCCTCCTCTTCATCCACATCCACCTCCTCCTCCACCTCCACCTCCAATTCCACTTCCACCTCCTCCTCCTTCTCCACCTCCACATCCACCTCCTCCTCCATCTCCTCCTTCTCCACCTCCACATCCACCTCCTCCTCCACCTCCTCCTCCTCTTCCTCCTCCTCCTCCACATCCACCTCCTCCTCCACCTCCACCTCCACCACCTCCACCTCTTTGATACCATGATGACTATTATCATCATCGTTATTATCATTACTAATTGATTCATAATCACTAGTGTCATTATTATTAGCGTTATTATTATTATTATTATCATTATTATTATTATTATTATTATTATTATTATATTATTATATTATTGTACTATTATATTATAATAATAGTATTATTATTGCTGCTATTATTATTATTATTTTATTATTATATTATTGTACTATTATATCATAATAATAATATTATTATTGCTGTTATTATTATTATTATTATTTTATTTTGGTGCTCTTTCCTCTTATCGTTACTATTTCAACCATGATTATTATCTTCCTCTTCCTCCTCCTCTTCCCATTCCACCTTCACCACCTCTTCCTCCTCCTCCTATTCCACCACCTCCACCTCCTCCTCCTCCTCCTCCACCACCTACTCCTCTTCCTCCTCCTCCTCCTATTCCACTTCTACCTCCACCTCCACCACCACCGCCTACTCCCCCTCCTCCTATTCGTCCACCACCTTCACCATCGCTACCACCTCCTCGTTCTCGTCCTCCTCCTCCTCCTCCTCTTATTGCACCACCACCTTTCCCACCCCCAACTTCTCCTCCTCCTCCTCCTCCTTCTTCTTCTTCTTCTTCCTCTTCTTCTTCCTCTTCTTCTTCTTCTCTCCTTCCTTCTCCTTCTCCTTCTCCTTCTTCTTCTTTTTCTCCTCCTCCTCCTCCTCCTCCTCCTCCTCCTCCTCCTCCTCCTACTCCTCCTCCTCCTCCTCCTCCTCCTTCTTCTCCTCCTCCACCTCCTCCTCCTCCTCCCACAACTCTCCCTCTCTCGCCGACTAAACTTTTTTTTTTCTTTTCCTTCCCTGAAAAGAAACTTTTTGGATACTTGTCGAGTTAAAAGAGGATTGCGATTCCATTTAATGCAATTCTAACAAAATCACTCTCAGTTCGATTCCTACGATGATTGATATTGTATTTTTTTTTTCTTCTTCTTCTTCTTCTTCTTATCGTGGGGGGAAATGGGGAAGGGAGAATAATGGAAGTGGATGAGAAAGAGAAAGATAGATTTACGAAACAAATAGGTCAGCAGCAGAATTAGAGAAGGAAAAAGGACCCGCGAGAGAGAGAGAGAGAGAGAGAGAGAGAGAGAGAGAGAGAGAGAGAGAGAGAGAGAGAGAGAGAGAGAGAGAGAGAGAGAGAGAGACAGAGACAGACAGACAGACAGACAGACAGAGAGAGAGAGAGAGAGAGAGAGAGAGAGAGAGAGAGAGAGAGAGAGAGAGAGAGAGAGAGAGAGAGAGAGTGAGTGAGTGAGTGAGTGAGAGAGCGAGCAAGAGAGAGAAAGAGAGAGAGAAAGGGGGGAGAGGAATACGGTGAGTGAGAGTGAGAAGGAGAGAAAGAGTGAGAGAGAAAGAGAGACAGACAGAGATAGATATTAAGAGATTATGAGATTTGGGGAGGAAAATAGGAAATTAATCGAAAAGAAAAAGAAAACAAACAAAAATGAAAAAAATAGGTCAAACAAACAAACATTTAATCAAAAGAAATCAAGAGTAAAAAAGGAGGAAGAGAGAGAGAAAAAAAACGAAGAAAGCAATATAACAAGAAAAAAAAAAAAATCTTGTTCCCCGAACCGCGTTTCGCCTGGGGGTCGAGACTCACGAATTCCTTCTCCTTCTGGCTTCGGCTTCGTCTTCGTAATTTCCGTCTTTTCTTCAACTCACGCATCTTTTAGGAAGAGCGCTGTAAAGAATAAATAAAAGTGGGTCTCATGAGGTCTTTTGAGAATGAATGAGAAGGTAATGACCGTTAAAGCGAAGGACGCACACGGACGCACACACACGCACACGCGGACTCGGATACAGGCACGGATACGCACACGCAGGCACACAGACGCAAAGGACGCACACAGATGCACACGCGGACTCGGATACGCACACGCATGCACACAGACGCACACGCGGACTCGGATACAGGTACGGATACGCACACGCAGACACATACTCAAAGGATACATATTCGCTGAAGTAAATGTAGACACAGGTACCATAGGTATATAGATGAACGTATACATATCTACCCACTCTCTATGTCTATCTGTCTGTCGGTTTTCTTGTCTGTCTATGCGGTTCTATCTTCTCCTCTCTTGCTCTCTCTTTCTTTCCCCTTCTCTCATCCGTTCTTCTTCTATGTTTCTTTAACTCCCCTCTTCCTCTCTTCTCCTCCCTTGCTCTCTCTTTCTCTCCCCTTCTCTCTCCCGTTCCCCTTCCATCTTCCATTAATTCCCCTCTTCCTCTCTTCTCCTTCCTAGCTCTCTCTTTCTTTCTCCTTCTCTCTCCCGTTCTCCTTCTTCCATTTTCCATTAATTCCCCTCTTCCTCTCTTCTCCTTCCTTGCTCTCTCCTTCTCTCCCCTTCTCTCACCCATTCTCCTTCTATCTTCCATTAATTCCCCTCTTCCTCTCTCTTTCTCTCCCCTTCTCTCACCCATTCTCCTTCCATCTTCCATTGATTCCCCGCTTCCTCTCTTCTCCTCTCTTTCTCTCCCCTTCTCTCACCCATTCTCCTTCCATCTTTCATTAATTCCCAGTTTCCTCTCTTCTCCTCTCTTTCTCTCCCCTTCTCTCACCCATTCTCCTTCCATTTTCCATTAATTCCCAGCTTCCTCTCTTCCCCTCTCTTTCTCTCCCCTTCTCTCACCCATTCTCCTTTCATTTTTCATCAATTCCCCTCTCCCTCTCCTTCACAATAAAGGCACACACGCATTAAGCATATTTACACTTGCTAATCAAAGGACTCTATGATATGAGAGCTATTTGACTGGGAAAGATCACACATTGTTTGGATTCCTTTCCAAGATGTACGTAAGACCATTTTTAGTCCGAATATGGGTATACAAAAATGTTAGGTCGGGCACACACACACATATACACACTTATATATGTGTGTGTGTGTGTGAGCGTGTTTGTGTGTGTGTGTGGTGGGGGGTGCGCGCGCGTGTGTGTGTGTGTGTGTGTGTGTGTGTGTGTAAGTGTGCGTGTGTGTGTCTTCTCTATCTACCTTTATATATAGATGTAGATGTGTATGAGATTCACTCACACACACACATACACACACATATATAGATATACTGATATATTACATTAAAGTGAAGATATTGAAGCTAGTTTTATACATTAGATATTTAACTAACGCCTTTTGGGGCAAGTGTGTGAACCTGCATTACAAATTTCATACTTACCTATATCCATTTATTTTTTAGTCTAAATTATAGAATAATAATTAGACATAACATTAAAACATCGTGAATATCTAATTGAATGAAACGAACTTTAAAAAATCGTGAATATGCAATTGAATGAAACGAACAAAAAAAATCGTAAATATGTAATTAAATAAAACGAATAAATAAAAATCGTGAATAAGCAATTAAATGAAACGAACTTACAAAAAAATCGTAATGCAATTGAATGAAACCTTAAAAAAAGAAAAAATCGTGAATATAAAATTAAATTAAACGAACGCAAAAAAAAAAAAAAAAAAATCGTGAATAAGCAATCAAAAAGTAAAAAAAAAAAAAAAAACATGAACATGCAACCGATTCAAAACAAAACAAAAAAAAAAAATTACACAACCAAACAGCAGGAAATCCACATCCAAATATCCCTCGCGCTGTCTGCCTCCCTCCCTCCCTCCCCTCAGAAGCCGCGTGCCGTGAGGAGAGCGGAGGGGAATGAGGTGGATGCGAGCGGCGACGACCTCGACTGTGTTCCGTCGGCTCGGGGAATGCGGCAATTACCCCCTTTGACGCATTCGGATGAGGTCCTCTGGGCGTGCTGATGAAATCCTCGGGAGACGTCGACCTGCTCTTCTTTCTCGGGCTTTGGGAATGTTTGTACGCATGCAGGTGTGCATACGTACTTAAGCGCACGCGAATGTACACAAACACACGCACGTACATACAAACGCACACACATACATACACAAACACACACACATATGTATCAAATATATATTCTTGGAATGTTTGTACTCATACAGGTGTGCATGCGTACTTAAGCACACGCGAATGTACACAAACACACACACATTCACATACACATACATACACACACACACACACAAACACACACACACACACACACACACACACACATACACACACAAACAAACACCCACACATACATACACACACACAAATACACATACATACACAAACACACACACATATGTATCAAATATATATTCATACACACACATATGTATATTTCTATCTGTCTATATATTTACGTATGCATCTGTGTATGTATATATCTAGCTGCATATATCTCTGTGTGTATGTATCTACATATTTAGAATAGGGCGTACACACAGATGGAGGAAGAGGAAATGATGAATCCAGCGACAGTATGAGATATGGTGAGACATGCAGATAGTGAGATGAAACCGCAGATTCAGATGAAGACGGAGATGCTTATCACTGAGGTTATCATTTCGACGATTATCAAATTAGCGTTCTCGACATTCTCCTCCGGTTGCGCTAAAGGGATTTGGATCACACTGCTAATCTGAATAAAGTCGATTGATTCGCTCTTTCCAACTTGATCATGAAATTTACTCTCTATGGATCTTCTGCTCGTCTTCAAAGTGATAGATTTTCAGATATCAGCTTTGAATTTACTTATTATTTCCAATTAACATTTACAATTAATCTTTGTCTACTTTATTATTTCCAATCAATATATACATTCTATCTTCATTTTTTTCCAGTTTCATATTATATAATCTCGTCATGAAAGTCAAACGAGTCTACAAGAGGTAAGTGAAGGCCCTCTTTTACACACACCTATCGCCCATCACAGCATCTCTCGGCGTCATTCTCTGCGTGTATTCAAAGGCAATCTGGACTGCAATATACCCGGAATGGGCTTTGAACAGGCCATCACCTCTGTCTCTGGGCAACGTAAACACGGAAGCTTCACAATTACGTCTATTCTGATAAGCGGAACTGCGAGATTAAGGCCCGTACTTTTAAAACCTTTCGCCAGGGCTGGCGAAGGGTTTCGCCGGGCGATCCGGAATTTCGTACTTTTAAAATCATGCCTGGCGAACGTTCGCCAGGGCTGGCGAAAGATCATATTGGAACAGCCTGGCGAAGAGAGCTGTTTGAATACCATTTTCTTGCTTTCAAATTATAAATTAGTAACATATTTGTGTATGATAGGATGTAGGAATCACATTGAAATTATAAAATATCTTAAAATCATAATTTGTTATGAAATAACGTATATACGTATTTTTTTCAAGACCTTCGATGTTCCAGTCGAGAGCTCAAGACATCAGCTGTATTCCTACCCCCACCCCCGAGATGATTTATTTAGCCTTAGGTTGTTGTTATTTTGGTTGTAAGGATAATGTTCTTTTCACAAATTTTACCAGAAGTGTTTTTTATGGCGGCATGTTTACTTTTGGCTATAGAAACAGAGCTGTAGTGCTCCACCGCCCTATAATGAGGCGTCTTTAATGATACCCTTGTAGGCCTACAGTTCAATATCTTACATCAGTTAGGATTAGTAAAATAGTAATTTTTAAACTCTTGTTAAAGTATAAAGTTATTTTTTGTATAAAAGTATAAGGTTGATATAGTATAGTATAAAGTACTTTTAAAACCTTTCGCCAATGCTGGCGTTCGCCTGGCGAACATCTGCGTGAGGGAGGCCTTACTTTTAAACGAAGGCAGGTGTTCGCCAGGCCTGGCGAACGAAAGGGATCGCCAGGCGCTAACATCTTGGATTCCTGATAAATCTAGCGCTTCGGCGAATAAAAAAAAACGCGAGAAAAAGCAAAAGGTTTTAAAAGTACGGGCCATAAAGTTAAGCTTGTTATAATATAAAGTGTAGTATAGCATAAAGTATAAAAATTTTGTTATAGTATAAAGATATTTTCAACTTCTTTGTTATAGCATAAAGTTAAATTTTAACTCCTTTGTTATAGTATAAAGTGAGACTATTGCGGAAACATTTTCGTCTTCTCTCGAGGTTAATAATTAAGTTTAGGTTATGTTATGTGCACTGCAGATGTAAACAAATTTGCCTGGCGAAGCTTCGCCAGGTGAACGCCAGCACTAGCGAAGGTTTTAAAAGTACGGGCCTAACTTGCGCTACGGTTCATTTTCCCGATCTGTTCCAGCAAGAAATGGCACTGACGGACGGAGACAGGCTTTTGGCACCGAGAGGTTGTTTGAACTTGACAAAATATTTCACATCAAATTGAATAAATGCGAAATAAATAAAGCTAAATAAAATCAGGCGCTCCATCTCTTCTATTTCCTGAACATATCTAATAGTCTTTAATACTCCTTAGAAAAGGAAAAGCATCTCAAATCAGATGAAATGACACCCTCCTCTTCAGACAGCACGTGTAAAAACCTGAGAGGAACAATAAACTCCTTGAACATTCCAGACAGGTTATTCTTTTGAACAACTCTTACCGTCTCTGTAATCGTCAGAGGAATAACCTATAAATTTCTTCGAGGAATTCAGTAACCATGGCAACGGGTTTTACCAAACAGGCAAGTGTTTTCCATCAGAAAAAAAAAAATCCTGATTGGGACAAAGTTCAGCAAAGGAAAGCTCCTATTTCATTACTCACTCCTACATGACGTAGGGGGATCATGGACAATCCTGAAATACATGTCACTGTCTTGGAAACCACCTCCTCTTGTGAGGCAACACTCACCTTTTCTGGAAACAAGTGGGCTCCATAATGATCCGACCGAGAATAGTCAGCGAATCTTATGTGGTTGAGCACCTAGCCAAGAAGAAATACTCCGATCACAGATGCCAGAGAATCCACCGCTAATTAGGCATAACCCCCCACTGATGCAATCGATTCCGGGATGATTTACGCTGGAAAGGAATAATGATGGTTGTTCTCACTGGCTTGTATTTTTGGTACAGTTCTGTTGCTCAACCTGGCACTGCGACACAAGAAAATCACACTCGCGTTCCAGTAATAGCGCAATTTTCTTCCTCTTGTTATCAACCGGGTAATTCTGCGTGGTGCAATTTAGTTAAGTAAACGTAGATGTTTCACTGTCTGTGCTTTCTGGGACAATCAGACCCATCCACTTTAGCGTACATTCAAAGCCAATAGACAGCCTGTGAACAAAAACATCTAACATTATGTCTTTTAACTAATCCTTTTCCATGAGAAAAGAGACAGAAAGAGAAACCGAAGAGGAAACCGAATGAAAGAGAAATAAAAAGTAGGGGAAAAAATGTCGCTTTATTTTGTTAAATACTGTACTTATTTCTACACAAATATCACTCCCCTTCATTCATTTTTTTTTTTTCTTTTGTATATCTTCCTAACGTCCCCTCAGCCCTTAATTGGACCTAATATCTCCTGCAGGAACCCACAAGACGTCCTGCAAGACAGATGGGGAGCGTCGGGGTGCTGAGCAAGGACGAGCACCGGGGTGGAGGGAATATCATAATTTTTGCCTTGAATTAAAACTCCTCGGCAAAATGCACACCGTGACGGCTTCATAAGGATGCTAATTTCGTCTTGTGTATCCTTCCCACTTTTTAAACTCTTTGAGTCTTTCGTTGGGTAAATACATGCAGAGTTTACATGATGTAATATCTGCTGTGTTTACATGGTGAAATGTAATGTGTATTTTTGTCAGATTATCAACGTTCTTGTATTTTCAGAGGTTTTCTTTCGTGGACGGAGTAAAAGAAACACATACACTCACACGCACGCGCGCACACACAAACACACACACACACACACACATACACACACACACACAGACACAGACACAGACACACACACACACACACACACACACACACACACACACACACACAAGCACACACACACACACACACACACACACACACACACACACTCACACTCACGCACACACACACACACACACACGCACACACACACGCACACACACATTGTACCCAGCAACAGGAAGAGGAAGGGGCGTAGACACATGAGCCCGTGATGTGAATGCGCGTTGGGAGTTGGTGGGGGAGGGAGGGGGAAGGAGGGGGAAGGGGAGGGGGGGAATTCATTCCGAGAAGATTAGGAGGTGGGGGGCTGGGGAGGGGTGCAAGGGGGAGGGAGCCAGGAGGAGGAGGCGAGGAGGAGAGGGCCAGGGGAAGGTGGCTAGGAGGAGGAGGAGATGGGAAAGGGGGCCAGGAGGAGAGGGCCAGGGGGAGGGGCCAGGGGGAGGAGGATGCGAGGGGAAGGGGGCCAGGGGGAGGAGGCGCAGGGGAGGGGACCCGGGGAAGGGGACCAGGGGGAGAGAACCAAGGGGAGGAGGCCAGAAGGAGAGAACCAGGGGGA
>NC_091579.1:27365932-27368432 GCF_042767895.1 Penaeus vannamei
GAGAAAGAGGGGTGGGAGAGAGAGAGGGAGAGAGAGAGCCCTGCATCGAGAATTCCAACCGCTGTTCTTGCAATAGGAAGATCAATATTCATCAACATCATGAGTGGAATATTGCCCAGAGTGAACTTGGCCTTCGGAGCACAATCAAGGTTGGCGTAACTTTTTGCTTGTTTATTTGTTTACTTTTTGTCTGCTCTTGTATATATTGTTTGACATTTGCGGGAAATTTGCACGTAATTGTTTGTGTATGAGATTTCATTTAAATGTGTGTGTGTGTGTGTGTGTGCGTGAGTGCCTGCGTGCGTGTGTGTGTGTATGTGTGTATGTGTGTGTGTGTGTGTGTGTGTGTGTGTGTGTGCGTGTGTGTGCGTGTGTGTGTGTGTGTGTGTGTGTGTGAGTGAGTGTGTGTGTATTTGTGCGCGCGCGTCCGTGCGCATATGTGCATGTGTTATTCTTTAAAGATTTTCTTCTCAATTGCTTTCACAACTTATCCTACCTATTCATCCTTCTAGAATAAAATCATACACATAAAGACCCAAACACATAAAATCCATATATCTTTTTCCCCATTTCCTGCTGCTTACAACATGAACAACCATTTCCCCCCCTTACCCAGTGAGATTAAACCTGTTCATGAAAATATGTGAAATAAAGCTTTTCCTCTCTGTATCCGCATACTAATTCCATGTATCTCCTCATTCTTTCTGTGGTTGAAATGGCCGTAAATGAACAAAGGAATAAATGGCGAATGCAGCCGCTATTTTCTTCTGTTAATCCGATAATGGAACTAAAACTGATAAACTTTTACCCGGATTAACGCGCAGGAATAATCTACTGGCTGTTCTGAAAGGAAATGAGAGAGAGAGAGAGAGAGAGAGAGAGAGAGAGAGAGAGAGAGAGAGAGAGAGAGAGAGAGAGAGAGAGAGAGAGAGAGAGAGAGAGAGAGAGAGAGAGAGAGAGAGAGAGAGAGAGAGAGAGAGAGAGAGAGAGGAATAAAGTGACCAAGTGAGTGTGAGAGAGAGAGAGAGAGAGAGAGAGAGAGAGAGAGAGAGAGAGAGAGAGAGAGAGAGAGAGAGAGAGAGAGAGAGAGAGAGAGAGAGATTAAGTGACTAAGTTAGAGAGAGAGAGTGAAAGAGAGAAAGAAAGAGAGAGAGAAAGAATCATAAAAAAGGCTAAACAGACTATCAAAACAATACAACACTTTTAAAAGGGAGGAACTAGACAAGATTAAAAAGAAAAAAAAGAAAAAAAACTGAATATTCACATCACAAGAAAAAGACAAAACAATAAACTAAATGAAGGAACTATAGACGTAAGGATTTCATAAACAATGATAAGAGAAAAGATGATTATAAATAGTAACGGTGATGATAATGATAATATAATCCTATCCGGTTTAAATCCATACTGTTGGCTTCTGACTTCCTGCGCTGGTTTAATACATCCTTGATTTTGTTGCTAAGAATGATGAAGATTAACTAACAAGGATTTGCCTGAGTAACGTGTGATATATGTATGTGTGTGTGTGTATGTGTTTGTGTGTGTGTATGTGTGAATGTTTGTGTGTGTGTGTGTGTGAGTGTGTGTGTTTGTGTGTGTGTGTGTGTGTGTGTGTGTGTGTGTGTGAATGTTTGTGTGTGTGTGTGTGTTAGTGTGTGTGTGTGCGTGTGTTTGTTTGTGTGTGTGTGTGTTTGTATGTGCGTGTGTGTGTGTGTGTGTGTGAATGTTTGTGTGTGTGAATGTTTGTGTGTGTGAATGTTTGTGTGTGTGTGTGTGTGTGTCGTGTGTGTGTGTCCGTGTATGTGTGCCCGTTTATGTGTGTGTGTCCGTGTATGTGTGTGTTTGTATGTGTGTGTATGTGTGTGTGTGTACACGTGGTCTATCTTCTCACCATTTGTTATGTGGTATTACTACAGTAAATGAGGATGTATTTAGAAGATGAAGATACATTACCACTGCTTTATTTTGCCGTGGATTGTATATGCTATCCACCAACATATTAATTCCTTCCTGGGTGACCGTATATGAATAAAAATCTAACAATATTTCAACAAGGTTTAGAGGGCAATAATTATCGAATTTTCTAATTGAAAATAAAAATTAGATGATGATTGCAGGAGAGTTGCATAAAGATAACGTCGGCAATGAGTGATAGAACATGTTTAATATAATGGAAATTGATGCAAAACACTGCATGCATATTGGAAACCTGCGTGCAACGATGGGAATTTATCAATATTTTATTATCTCACGCTGGGATTACAAAATTAACAAAAATATTACACAAGAACTTTTCTAAAGGTTCAAGTGTTTCCGCGTGCATGAGAGAGTGAGAGGTAGAGATAGAGATAGATAGATAGATAAATAGAGAGAGAGAAAGAGAGAGAGAGAGAGGGAGAGAGGGAGAGAGAGAGAGAGAGAGAGAGAGAGAGAGAGAGAGAGAGAGAGAGAGAGAGAGAGAGAGAGAGAGAGAGAGAGAGAGAGAGAGAGAGAGAGAAAG
>NC_091579.1:27380932-27383432 GCF_042767895.1 Penaeus vannamei
ATGTATATTATATATATAAATATATATATATTTATATATATATATAAATATGTATATTATATATATATATATATATTTGTGTGTGTGTATGTATGTATGTATGTATGTGTATATACATATATCTATATCTATATATCTATATCTATATCTATATCTATATATATATCTATATCTATCTATCTATCTATATATATATATATATATATATATATATATATATATATATGCATGTATGTATATGTATATATGCATATATATACATATATACATATATATACATACCCACACACACACACACACACACACACACACACACACACACACACACACACACACACACATATATATATAAATATATATATATATATATATATATATATATATATATATATATATATATATATATATATATATATATATGCATATATATATATATATATATATATATATATATATATATATATATATATATATATATATGCATGCATATATACATGTATGATTGTATGTGCGTGTGTGTGTGTGCGATAGGAACAATTATGGTAGAAATGACAATAGCTATAATAATCATAATGATTAAGGTCACAATCAAAGCTCATATCTAAATCGCGGATATCAGTCATATTTCAGGAGTGAAACTAAATCAGATCAACAAACAACACTAAAACACAACCTACATAACATACGTATAAACTTCAGAGCAAACGTCATACGTATGTTCTAAGATGAGAAACATGGGATAAAAGCTTAAAAAAATAAATAAATAAATAAAAAAAATAACATAATAATCTGGACATTTGAATTCGAAAGGGCTCAAGATTAGACCTAATTAAAGTGGTATGAATCAAGATAACAGGTAATAACCCCCCTTAAATATAAACTTTATTAGGGTCGTAACCCCCCTGAGGTGAAGGCAGTGTCTCGCCTGCATTGTCCGCGCGGTCACGACGGTCGCTCTTCCAGGAAAAAGGACTGGAATTTCGCTCTTGATGGACAATTTTTACGCTAAACTTACTCTTTTGAACCGCGGCGATGACGGTTCGTGGTTTCCTTGCAGCCCCGCGAATATTTTTTTTTCTTTCTGAAGGTGGAAAATAAAGGGGAAAGGGAAAAAAGGGTCTGGAAAATGGGGAGGAATTTGTATGCATAGACACGTACGTACGTTTACATGCATACCCATACCAAGAGACAAACATATACGAATAGACATAAACATACATAATTGTATATTTATCTATCTATATCTATCTATCTATCTATCTATCTATCTATCTATCTATCTATCTATCTATCTATCTATATATATATATATATATATATTTAAGTATATATATATATATATATATATATATATATATATATATATATATATATATATATATATGTGTGTGTGTGTGTGTGTGTGTGTGTGTGTGTGTGTGTGTGTGTGTGTGTGTGTGTGTGTGTGTGTGTGTGTGTGTGTGTGTGTGCATTCATACAGACCTACACAACATTGCGATAGACAAGCTTTGTCATTTTCTCTTCTCTTTCTACTCGAAGGTCACCCCCTTCTTCTTTATATATAATACCTCATCTTTTCCCCTCATAACTCATATTCTCTCGTATCAACAGTAACAAAGAAGAAGAAGAAGAAGAAGAAGAAGAAGAAGAAGAAGAAGAAGAAGAAGAAGAAGAAGAAGAAGAAGAAGAAGAAATAATACAAAACCTCGTTAATTCCCATTATATCCTTCCCTCTCACACTCTTCCAGGAACGAATAAGCTTGCAACTGTGACGCGCCATTCGGAAACGGACCGAAGTTGCTTGCAATAAGACCGTTTTCCTCCGCGAAGTTAACGGTTCGCTTAAAATGGCGATTTCACCAACTTTATAACATGGCTCTTCGTTAACTTTGCGTCGTTTTACTCCCGGGATCATTCGGTTTATTTCTATAGCTTGGTATTTGCGATATTGGTTAAGCATTAACACATTCACGATTGCATTTCACTTGTTGGTTTGATAAGTGGGCGTCAAGTATTAGAGTCACTGTACAGAGTAAATGTGCATACTGGGAGGAAGTAATTCATAGCTTAGAGTGATGTGGAAAGTGAAATGATGATTCGTTTTCTATAAACTAAATACCATTAGATGACGATGAGGATAATGATGATGATACAAAAAACCCGCACTCGCGCGCGTGCGAACACACGCACATAAATATATTACATACATGTATATATCCGTCTATTCATATGTAAATATATTAATACACATACACACACACACACACACACACACACACACACACACACACACACACACACACACACACACACACACACATATATATATATATATATATATATATATATATATATATATATATATATATATATATATATATGTGTGTGTGTGTGTGTGTGTGTGTGTGTGTGTGTGTGTGTGTGTGTGTGTGTGTGTGTGTGTGTGTGTGTGTGTGTGTGTGTGTGTGTGTGTGTGTGTGTGTGTATGTATGTATGTATG
>NC_091579.1:27395932-27398468 GCF_042767895.1 Penaeus vannamei
CGATAGCGAGAGAGAGAGAGAGAGAGAGAAAGAGAGAGAGAGACAGAGGGCGGGGGGGAGAAAGAGGGAGATATAGAAAGAAAGAGAGAGAGAGAAGGAGAGGGAGAGAGGGAGATAGATAGATAGATGGATAGATAAGAAAGAGAGAGAGAGAAGGAGGAGAGAGCGAGGAGACGCGTAGGGGGAGGGAAGGAAAAGTGGAAAGGGGAGAGAGGAATGGAATCGGAGAGGTAGATAGATAGATTGATAGGCAAATATAGATAGATATAGATAGATAGATAAATAGATAGAGAGAGAGAGAGAAAGCGATACCGATAGAGAGAGAGAGAGAGAGAGAGAGAGAGAGAGAGAGAGAGAGAGAGAGAGAGAGAGAGAGAGAGAGAGAGAGAGAGAGAGAAAGCGATGCCGAGAGAGAGAGAGAGAGAGAGAGAGAGAGAGAGAGAGAGAGAGAGAGAGAGAGAGAGAGAGAGAGAGAGAGAGAGAGAGAGAGAGAGAGAAAGCGATACCGATAGCGCGCGCGCTCGCGAGAGAGAGAGAGAGAGAGAGAGAGAGAGAGAGAGAGAGAGAGAGAGAGAGAGAGAGAGAGAGAGAGAGAGAGAGAGAGTAAGAGAGAGAGAAAGATAGCGAGAGATCAGGAGAGAGAGATAGAGAATGAGAGGGATAACGAGAGATCGAGAAAGAGAGATTAGAGTTAGATAAATAATATGGATACAGAAAAAAAAGAAGAAGAGAGAGGGCGAGTGAGCGAGTAAAAGCGAGGAAAGGTTTGATATCATTACCCTAATTACAGACCTTCAGCTCCTGTAATACCTGAAGGCTCGGTTACAAAAACGTGTATTAGAGGTCACCGTAATCAGGTGATGAGTAAGGCGAGGGAAACTTTGATCCATGTTGATTAATCTCGTATGTTTTGCTGTCTATGGGACGCCGTGTTACGAATACAGGGCGCACAGCTGGGGGGACCAAGAGAGCCTCCAAACGAGACGGGTCGAATTCTGCAGTTCGAGGTCAGAGAAAGGTCAAAAGGTCAAATGGTCTGCGTAAGAACCGACCGAAGGAGTTCCTGACGCAAAACTGGGTCATTTGTTGGTCGCTTGTTGGTTGGTATTTTTTGTATCGTTTGTTGGTACCTTACTGTTAGTAGATACGTATCGCATTCTAAAATGATTTCCTATGGTAATGTTAAATACAGCCTGAGCTATAACTAGGTATACTGTATAATTTATGTTCATAATGGTGCATGTGTAAATGTGTGCATATATACATCATTTTCATACACACACGCTCCTATATATGTATTCATATATATATATATATATATATATATATATATATATATATATATATATATATATATATATATATATATATATATATATATGTATGTATGTATGTATATATGTATATATGTATGTATGTATATATACATACATATATATACATACATCAATACAACGAAGTTATTTTTGTAAAGATAGGAGTCTCGGGGAGGTTAACATACCCTGTGCCTTCTCAGTTTATCAGAATATTGATAGCAAAACACCATAGAACGCGACGATGAGAAATAAACAGTGATAAGTGATACCAGTGGAAGACGGAGATTAATGATAGAATTTAGAGTCATCCAAGAGCGACTCGTAACATTTGACAGCGAGAAGTTCCAGCATCAAAGTTTCAGCGTTCGAGTCTTGAGCGATTCCTTCCTCGGGGAAAAGTTGACGAGTGCTTGCAATTGCTCGCGTTTTGGCAGTTTACGAGTGCGTGAGATTGCGTGCCTCCTCTCGAAGTCTGGCCACTTGGGTTGAAGCCTCCGAGGGAAAA
The DNA here is from genome assembly GCF_042767895.1 of Penaeus vannamei. NCBI lineage: Eukaryota > Metazoa > Arthropoda > Malacostraca > Decapoda > Penaeidae > Penaeus > Penaeus vannamei. Next base: position 27,397,754 of record NC_091579.1, read on the forward strand.
AAAATATGAAATTGCAAGGAGATCATGAGGGGAATTGAATCGGCAAGGGTGCTATCCTTTCAAATCTGAGACTATCTGTTTGTGTATTTACTGTGTATCATAGTTTTCTGATTTGCTACGTAAACCTTCCTATAATCATTGTTTTTTTTCTGTGGTAAAATACTTGTACATCTAAAATACTATCCTCCCATAGATTAGTCACAGAGTCCTCCAGCCCGGAAGCCCAAGTAGCTCTGACAGCCTCAGTTTTGGAAACCTCTAGCCTCTCGTCTCCTTAGTAGATCCCCCTCGTAACGCAGTCTCCCCTAACACGTCCTCCTATCAAGATTTTCCCATTTTCTCTTCTACTCCATTCCATATCTCCTCCACACAACCTTCCCGACGCCTGTCTAATCTCATGGAGTCCGAATCAGCGTTATATTCATCTCACGGAGCAAACTCACTTCCCCGCTGATACAAGCAAGCAACACACTCTTCCTCAACCTGTCCTGTACTCCTTTAAACCCTGAAAAACGTTTTAAAATCACTGTCCCATTCACCTATTACTCATAGCTGGTTTATGTAAAGGCTGAGAAGGCAATTATACCACATCCCTGTACATCTAACTACAGTATGGCCAGTCTCAATCACATCATCATCATCAATTGTCTATCGACCTAATTTTTCTACCTTATCCTTTCTCTACCAAGTATATTCGGACGTCAATATTCAACTA
>NC_091579.1:27411468-27416468 GCF_042767895.1 Penaeus vannamei
ATCCTCTTTTTCGCGAATCTAGAAACCTCATGGACTCAAATCTAGCGTAGGATCGTATCGATAGCAACCGACACATCGGCTTCATGGACTCGAGTCTAGCGTAGGATCGTATCGATAGCAACCGACACATCGGCTTCATGGACTCGAGTCTAGCGTAGGATCGTATCGATAGCAACCGACACAACGGCTTCTATGCGAAACCATAAAGGAAGGCGTATTTGTGGGAGGGTCGAGGTTCCGGGAAGGGGAGGGGGTGGGGGGGGGGGGGTAGGAAGGAGAGTGTTGATGAGCGGAAAATAGACATAAAATTCATATTTTTGTAAAGTAAAAAAAGAAAAAAACAAGAAAAGCATTGTCTCATTGTGACGGGTGGTCTACGTCCCACAGGCTTTGTAAAAAGTTTGATGTCACAGAGTAGCTTTTTTATAGCCACTTTTGATATCAATTCTCCAAAACGAAAATGCTACGTACGGTAAAAGTATATTGTGGAAAAAATATAGATGTTTAAAGCTATTTTTTCCCCTGTCTGTCTGCTGTACGACAAAGGAAATCGCACAAAACACTTTTATATGACGAAATTGATACTTCCTCCCTCCTCTGCAACCGGCCAGAGCCATTTTAAACGACAAACAACTAAAGAAAAAAAAAAAAAAAAAAAAACTTTGTGTTCGGTTTATAAAAAGGTTAAAAGTGTTTCTACCTACGCGTGGGTACGGGATAATAACGATGATGTTTTCTAAATCTCCTTCATCTGCATTGTGTTAATGGCCAGAAATAGTATCATGTAATATGAATTGTTGTTGCTTTTTTGTTGTTGTTGTTGTTTTAAATCCTATTTATTAAATCTCGGCTTAACCAGAATTTTAGGCAAGCTTATCATAATTACTTTCCCCCAAACTATGATGATTTAATGATGATAACTATGAGGATAGTGATAAAAATAGAAATGATAAAATTGATGATGATTGAAATGATGATATTGATGATGATGGTAATGATAATTATAATGGTAACAATAATAATAATAATAACAATGGTTACAAAAATATTGGTAAAAATGATAATGATGATAATAGTGATCATAATGATAATGAAAATAATATTAATAGTAATGATAATAATGATAACAGTGATAATGATAATAATAACGATAATACTATTAATGATAATAATGATAATAATGATGATAATAATGGTAATATTAATAAAGATAACAATAATAATAATCATAATAATAATAATAGTAATAACAGTAATGATAATAATAATAATAGTAAAAATCATTATGATGCTAATACTAATATTGATAATGATAATAATGATAATAACAAGAATGATAATGCCAGTGATAATTTTCATGATTAGTATAATGATAATGAAGCAAACAATAATGCTAATAATAATGATAATAATAATAATAATAATAGTAATGATCATAATAATAATAATAATAATAATAATAATAATAATAATAATAATATAATAATGATAATATTATAATGATAACAATGATAATAATAATAATAATGTTGATAAAAGTAATGATGATAATGGTAATTATGATAATAATGATAACAATAATAGCAACAATCATAGTTAAAATGATAATGATGATAGTAATAGTGATAATAACAGTAATAATAATAAAAATGATAACAGCAACAACATTCTTTATAAAGGAAAAACAATAATAATAACAATAATCAAAATTATAATAATATTAATCATGATGATAATGATAATAATACTAATGATTATAATAACAATAACTATAAAAATGATAATATAAATGATGATGAAAGAGTAAATATGATAATAAAAATAACGATAATGACAGCAATAAAGATAAAGATAATGATTTTTACAACTTTGTGATAATCACTTTTACAAGATTAATGTGCACAGCATTTGCAAATTATGATTACCGTATAAATAAAAAGGAAATAAGAATAATTACCAAGGGATAAGCAATATAAATAGGAAAAATGTATTTATTTGTTATTTCCACCAACAACAATTCTTATTTTTGTATTCATATATTTAATGATTTTTTTTTCGCCAGTGAAGGACAAAACCATTATAAAACGTGATGCATCTCTGAATGAATTAATTTTAATTTTGAAAAATGAAACGGGAATAAATTGTTTGAAAATATAGACACTCGGAAAGGGTTATTTTTAAAACGACATATAAAATGAAATGCGAAAAAATGGCGTATAAAACATTTATTAAGAAATATTACGAAATATAGAACACGATCTGCCATTTTGATAGCTGTAAATTGAACCCCCCCCCCCACCTCCCTACCCCCCAAAAAAGGAGGGGAAAAGCGAATCAAATAAAAAGAAAAAAAGGAAAGAAAAGAGAAAGAACAAAAGAAAGAAAGAAAAAAAGAAGGAAATAAAAAAGAAAGAAAAAGAAAGAAGGAAAGAAAAACAAAGAAAAAAAGAAAGTAAAAAAAAAGAAAGAAGGAAAGAAAAACAAAGCAAAAAAGAAAAAGAAAGAAAAAAAAGAAAGAAAGTAAAGAAGGAAATAAAAAAAGTAAAAAAAAAGGATCGAAAAAACAAAGAAAAATGAAAGAAAGAAAGAAAAACAAGAAAAACAATCACTTCTTCACCCATCCGTAATGAGCCCGCCCCTTCTCAGCGCCCGCAGGATAGAGCACAGCCGCCCATCTCTTCCTCGTCTTCTCAGGGCCATTTCCATCGCCTCCTGGAGAGTATGGGCGGCTCGGAAGGTGGGCTGAGGGAGGGAGAGTGGGTGGAGAAGGGTAGGGGAAGGGAGGGAGGGAGAGAGGGGGAAGAGGGAGGGAGAGAGGGGGAAGAAGGGAGGGAAATGGGGGAAGAGGGAGGGAGAGAGGGGGAAGAGGGAGGGAGAGAGGGGGAAGAGGGAGGAAGAGTGAGGGAAGAGGGGAGGGAGAAGGGTTTGGAAGAGGGGAGGGTGAGTGAGGGAGAAGGGTTGGGGAAGGGAGGGAGAGTGATGGATGATGGGCAAAGAAGAGGGGAAATGGGGGAAGAGGGAAGAGAAAGTTTTGAGAGAGAAAGGAAGGAAAAGGGAGGGAGAGCAGGGGATAAGGGCAAGGAAAGGGAAGGAGGGTAGGGAGAATAAAAGGAGAAGTGGGAGAAAGGGGGAAATGGGTAGGAGAAAGGGGAAGGAAGATTCGAGAAAGGTAGGGGAAGGGAAAGGGAGGGGCATAATGGAGTAAAGAAACGGGAAAGAGAAAGAAAGAAAGGGAGAGAAAAAGGAAAGGGAAAGGGAAGCTAAAAGAGAGAATGGATGAATTTGTAGAGGAAGAGAAAACGCCGAAAAATGTGGGAGAAAAGGACGATTAAACATGAAAGGGAAGAAGAGACGATACGGAAGCGAAAACGAAAGGGGAGAAAGGATAATGGGAGAGAAGAAGAAGGAGGAAAGAAGAGAATGGAAGAAGAAGCAAAAGGCAAGCGAAAGAGGTTGAGGGACAAGGAAGTGGAAAGACAAGAGAAGAAACAACGAAAAAGAAAGGGAGGAAGAGAAAAAGGAGTAAGGGAGATGGAGCAAAGAAGGAGCGAGAAAGAGAGGCAGGAAGGAAGGAAGGGAAGGAAGCAAGGAAGGCTTTCACGATGGTTAAAGTTGCAGGAGGAGGGAGACGGGGGGGGGGGGGGACAGCTATCCTGCCATACATCTTTTATGAAGTTAGCAAGAGACCGCGAAAAAAAAGAAAAAGTTTTAGACTTTTTCCTCTTCTTTTCTCTCCATTTTCTCTCTCCTTTTCTCTCTCTTCTGCATATTTAACCTCTTCCTTTCCCACTCGTTTCCTCGGGGTAGAAGTATGGGCGGCAGGAATTATATTTTCTCAAAGGAAAAGAGGACAGGAGCATCGGAGCGCCGCGAGGAGGGCGTCGAAGGGAGCTGGGAGACGAGGCCGAAGAGGAGGAGGGCGTCGAAGGGAGCTGGTAGACGAGGCCGAAGAGGAGGAGGGCGTCGAAGGGAGCTGGGAGACGAGGCCGAAGAGGAGGAGGGCGTCGAAGGGGGCTGGGAGACGAGGCCGAAGAGGAGGAGGGCGTCGAAGGGAGCTGGAGACGAGGCCGAAGAGGAGGAGGGCGTCGAAGGGAGCTGGGAGACGAGGCCGAAGAGGAGGAGGGCGTCGAAGGGAGCTGGTAGACGAGGCCGAAGAGGAGGAGGGCGTTGAAGGGAGCTGGGAGACGAGGCCGAAGAGGAGGAGGGCGTCGAAGGGAGCTGGGAGACGAGGCCGAAGAGGAGGAGGGCATCGAAGGGGGCTGGGAGACGAGGCCGAAGAGGAGGAGGGCGTCGAAGGGAGCTGGGAGACGAGGCCGAAGAGGAGGAGGGCATCGAAGGGAGCTGGGAGACGAGGCCGAAGAGGAGGAGGGCATCGAAGGGAGCTGGGAGACGAGGCCGAAGAGGAGGAGGGCGTCGAAGGGGGCTGGGAGACGAGGCCGAAGAGGAGGAGGGCGTCGAAGGGAGCTGGGAGACGAGGCCGAAGAGGAGGAGGGCGTCGAAGGGAGCTGGGAGACGAGGCCGAAGAGGAGGAGGATAAATTCAAAAGAGAAATAGGCAGATTTTTATCAATATTTTACCATCTTCATGTTTTTTATTGCATCAGTGACCCTGTTGCCTTGACGGAGGTATGCGCTTTGCGATTGCTTCTAGATATTATCATTATAATTATTATTATTATCATCATCATTATTATTTTTATTAATGTTGTTATATTTGTCAATATTGTTGTTATTAATATTATTGTTATTATTATTATTATTATTATTATTATTATTATTATCATTATTATTATTATCATTATTATTATTATTATTATTATTATTATTATTATTATTATTATTATTTTATTATCATAATTTTTATTATTGTTATTATTATTGTTTTTTTTCTATATAAAATTTTGTTGCTGTTGTTGTTTTTATAATTTTTACTATTATCATTACTATTACTATCATTTTAACTATTATTGTTGCTATTATTGTTATTATTATTATCATAAT
>NC_091579.1:27421468-27423968 GCF_042767895.1 Penaeus vannamei
ACAAGAATGCGTTTGACACATAAATCAGCTGGATAAAAGCAAGAGAAAATTTTTTATCCTCGAGTTAGATCCTGTTTGAAAGTTTTTGAAGCGGGATTTCCTTTTCCAATTACTGAAGACAAGTTGGAATGCAAAAAAAAAAAAAAAATAAAAAAAATAAAAAAAATAAATAAATAAAAAGACAAACAAAAAAACAAAGAGAACAGGTGGTGCAAGATGAAAAAAATAACTTTATATTCGATTTAAGAAGATAAGAAGCTACACTCAGATATACTCGAGGCCATTGTGATATACAAAACTTCTTTCCTCCATGAGAACTTTGTCACTTATGAACTTTGATATAAGATGCAATATAACACATGACGACCCAATGAAGTGTGTGAAGGCAGCTCATTGTTTTGTCTTTTGCAGAGCAATATCTTCTTGATTTGCTCTGGAGTTATTGGCATGTTGCAGTTATTGAATTTCAACTTGTGGAAAACAGGACACGCGCATAAAGAAATAAAAGGAGAGATAGACAGAAGAGCAAAAGGGGCTAAGAAAAAGAAGAGGAAAAGAAGGAGAGAGAAATTTCAGAAATAGAGGAAGAAAAGGAAGAAGGAGGAGGAAGAACGTGCATAAAGAAATAAAAGGAGAGATGGACAGAAGAGCAAAAGGGACTAAGAAAAAGAAGAGGGAAAGGAAGAGAGAGAAATTTCAGAAAGAGATGAAGAAGAAAAAAAAGAGAAGGAGGAAGAACCTGAAGAAGAAAAGGAAGAGAGAAACTTCAGAAAGAGAAGAAGAAGAAAGAAAAGAGAAGGAGGAAGAACCTGAAGAGGAAAAGGAAGAGAGAGAAATTTCAGAAAGAGAAGAAACAGAAAGGGAAGAAGGAGAAGGAGGAAGAACGTGCATAAAGAAATAAAAGGAGAGATGGACAGAAGAGCAAAAGGGACTAAGAAAAAGAAGAGGGAAAGGAAGAGAGAGAATTTTCAGAAAGAAGAAGAAGAAGAAAGAAAAGAGGAGGAAGATCCTGAGGAGGAAAAGGAAGAGAGAGAAATTTCAGAAAGAGAAGAAACAGAAAAGGAAGAAGGGGAAGGAGGAAGAACGTGCATAAAGAAATAAAAGGAGAGATAGACAGAAGAGCAAAAGGGGCTAAGAAAAAGAAGAGGAAAAGAAGGAGAGAGAAACTTCAGAAAGAGAAGAAGAAGAAAGAAAAGAGAAAGAGGAAGGACCTGAAGAGGAAAAGGAAGAGAGAGAAATTTCAGAAAGAGAAGAAACAGAAAAGGAAGAAGGAGAAGGAGGAAGAACGTGCATAAAGAAATGAAAGGAGAGATAGACAGAAGAGCAAAAGGGATTAAGAAAAAGAAGAGGAAAAGAAGGAGAGAGAAACCAGAAAGAGAAGAAAAAGAAAGAAAAGAGAAGGAGGAAGAACCTGAAGAGGAAAAGGAAGAGAGAGAAATTTCAGAAAGAGAAGAAAAAGAAAAGCAGGAGGAAGAACGTGTAATAAGGAACGAAAGGAGAGATAGGCAGAAGAGCAAAAGGACGAAGAAAAGGAAGAAGAGGAAGGGAAGAGCAATAGGAAGAGAGAAAACTTAAGAAGCAGAAGAGGAAACGGAAGAAGAAGAAAGAGAAAGAGGAAGAACGTGTAAAAAGAAATGGAAGGAGAGGTAGGCAGAAGAGCAAAAGGGCGAAGAAAAAGAAGAGGAAAAGGAAGAGAAAGAAACGAAGAAGAAAAAGAAGAAAGAAGGAAAAGGAGGAAGAAAAAAGAAAATAAAGATGATGAAGAAGAAGAGGAGGAGCAGGAGAAGGCTTACAAAGAACAAGAAGATGAAAAAGAGGAAGAAATGAAATGAGAAGGAAGAGGTGGAAAAGGAAGAAAGGAAGGGGGAAGAGGTGAAAAAGGAAGAGGAGAAGGAGGAAGAGGAAGAAAAGGAAGATGAAGAGGACGAGGAAGATGATGAAAAGGAGGAGGAGAAGAAGAAGAGAAGAAGGAGGAGGAGGAGAAGAAAAAAAAGAAGAAAAAGAAGAAGAAGGAGAAGGAAAAGGAGGTTTAGAAAAAGAAAAAGCAAAAAAAAAAAAAAAGAAGCAGAAAAAAAACAGAAAAAATAAAAACAAGAAAAACAAACAAAAAGAATAGAACTCACCTGCTTCAAATAAAACCAAGAAAAACAAACAAACAAACAAAAAGAATAAAACTCACCTGCTTCTTCTAAGCGAGCTAAACTCCAGCAGAACAGCAGGCTCCGGTCCCGAGCAAGCGACAGTGGTTTCCCTGGTGCCAGCCGTCATGCCTTTCCAGTGTCCTGCAGGAGTAGGAGGAGGAGGAAGAAGAAGGAGGAGTTAATGTAATGCAAGACACGTGGGCAGGATGTGTGGCGTAGGATGCTTTTTGATGTTGGGGTTTTATGAGAGACGAGAATAGCTGGTAGATATGGGGGTTTAGATTTTTTTTTTCTTTTTTTTTTTTTTAGTATTCTTTCTTTTCTGACTCTCTCTCTCTCTCTCTCTCTCTCTCTCTCTC
>NC_091579.1:27436468-27438968 GCF_042767895.1 Penaeus vannamei
GGGGGAGTGGAGAGAGAGAGAGAGAGAGAGGGAGAGGGAGAGAGACAGATCCAGATAAATTACGAGAGAGAGAGCATAAACAAGATAACTATATAAATAGACAGATAGATAGATGAGGGAAAGAAGGTGTGTGTGAGGGGGGGGGAGGAGAGGGGTGACTGATCCGTGTAAAAGAGCCATTGATTCCGTTATCGTTTTATGGCAACAAGAAAACAATGAAGATAAGAAGATAAAGAGAAAATGAAAGAAAAACGTGGAGAACAATAACACACACACACACACGTGGATGTGTGGTGTGTGTGTGTGTGTGTGTGTGTGTGTGCGTACGTGTGTCATGTGTGTGTGTGTTCGTTTTAAAGCTTATCATGGGAACGATTAGCGAAGAAAATGCACATTTCTTCTTTTTACTTTTATATTTATTTTTCTCTTTTTCCGTCCCTCTCTCTCTCTCTCTCTCTCTCTCTCTCTCTCTCTCTCTCTCTCTCTCTCTCTCTCTCTCTCTCTCTCTCTCTCTCTCTCTCTCTCTCTTATATATATATATATATATATATATATATATATATATATATATATATATATATAAACATATATATATATATATATATATATATATATATATATATATATATATATATATATATATATATAAACAAAAGACAAAAAAGAAAAAAACGTGAATTGAAAAGGTAAATCACTACGGGAGAGAGAGACAAGTCTAGAAATATGTATAAAGAACAATAAAAATAAGAATTAAAGCAACAATAGGAATAGGAGAAAAACGCAAAGGAAACGAAAAATAAAAGTAAAGAAAGAGATAGGAAGGAAGGAAGAAAAGCAGGAGGATGAGGAGGAAGGGAGGAATAACAAGAAGATAGAAAAGCGAGAGGAAGTGGAACGGAGGGAGTAGACATAGGACCATAATAATGGTAGAAAATAAAGAAAGAAAAAATGAAAAAGAAGAGATATAAAAGAAACTAGAATCCTCGCGAGTACGTCACAAGACGAAGAAGAAGAAGCAGAAGAGACAAAATAGAAAATAGAATAATCGCAAGTGTGTCACAAGAAGAAGAAGAAGAAGAAGAAGAAGAAGAAGAAGAAATAAAAAAGAGAAACTAGAATCCGCGCGAGCGTGTCACAAGATGCAGAAGAAGGAGAAGAGATAAAAGAGAAAACAGAATAATCGCGAGTATGTCACAAGAAGAAGAAGAAGAAGAAATAGAAAAGAGAAATTATAATCCTCGCGAGTATGTCACAAGACGAAGAAGAAGAAGAAGGGACAAAAGAGAAAATAGAATAATCGCGAGTGTGTCACAAAACGAAGAAGAAGAAGAAGCAGACGAGATAAAAACGGCGAGTGTGTCACAAGAAGAAGAAGAAATAGAAAAGAGAAACTAGAATCCGCGAGAGTGTGTCACAAGACGAAGAAGACGAAGACGAAAAAGAGGAAGAAATAGAAATAGAGAAACTAGAATCCGCGCGAGTGTGCCACAAGACGAAGAAGACGAAGAAGAAGAAGAAGAAGAAATAAAAATAGAGAAACTAGAATCCGCGCGAGTGTGTCACAAGACGAAAAAGACGAAGAAGAAGAAGAAGAAGAAATAGAAAAGAGAAACTAGAATCCGCGCGAGTGTGCCACAAGACGAAGAAGACGAAGAAGAAGAAGAAGAAGAAATAAAAATAGAGAAACTAGAATCCGCCCGAGTGTCACAAGAAGAAGAAAAAGAAGAAGAAGAAGGAGAAGAAGAAATAAAAATAGAGAAACTAGAATCCGCGCGAGTGTTGTGTCACAAGACGAAGAAGACGAAGAAGAAGAAGAAGAAATAGAAATAGAGAAACTAGAATCCGCGCGAGTGTTGTGTCACCTGTTCCAAATCCTCTCGCATCGCCTCAAATCTCACGCCCGGAAGTTGCGCAACGAAATCTGCAAATGATCGCGCATTTACTCATTTCGCAAAAGGTAGATGATGTTTTCGCTCAAAATGGCGTCCAGCGTTTTCGTTTGCAAATGTTAATGAGTGTGCATGCGCTGGGCACACATTTTTTTTTTCTATTCCTATTTATTTTGGACTTTTGTGTATTTGAGTTCTTGTAGCGTTCCAGCAGGTGTGTTTGGGGGTAGCAAACTGCGCTGGGAAGGCGGGGGGAGGGGGGGGGAGAGGTGGGAGAGATGGTACGAAGAGAGGGGGAGGAGGGGGAGGAAAGAGAGAAGGAGGGAGAGGGAGGGAAATAAGGAGGGGGAGGAGGGAGAGAGAAAAGAGGGAAGGAGGGAGAAGAGGAAAGAGAGGAGGAGGGAAAGGGAGGGAAATAAGCGGGGGGGAGGAGGGAGAGGAAAAAGAGAAGGAGGAGAGGGGGAAGGAAATGAGGAGGGAGGAGGAGGGAGGGGGAAGGAAATAAGAAAAGGGAAGAAGGGAGAAAGGAAAGAGAGGAGGAGGAAGGGAGAAGAAAATAAAGAGGAGGAGGAAAGATAGAAGGCGGGGAGGAGGTGGGAGAGATGGTACAA
>NC_091579.1:27443968-27451468 GCF_042767895.1 Penaeus vannamei
GACAAGATGAAGGCAAATTATGTACCGTTTTGCAATCAAATCAAAATTACTGCCTGACATATCACAAAATTAAGGAAGGAAAAAGAAATATAATTCCATGATTATCATTCATGAAAAGTGTAAGAAAATGGAAAGATAGATGTGTACTAAAATCTCTGCAGTCTTTTTCTCTTCGCTTCCCGTCTCTCTGTTCCCTTCTCTGCATCCCTCTCTCTACCTCTCTCTATTTCTCTTTATTCCCCTCTCTCTGCATCTCTCTCTTTGCCTCTCTCTACATACCTCTCTTTAACTCTCTCTACTTCCCTCTCTTTGTCTCTCCCTACATCCCTCTTTTCCCTTTTCTCTCTACATTCTTTTTAACTCTCTCATCCCCCAGACACTAGTCAACGACCCAACATCACTCGCAAGGTTGAGAGAGAGAGAGAGAGAGGAAGAGAGAGAGAGAGAGAGACAGAGAGAGAGAGAGAGAGAGAGAGAGAGAGATAGAGAGAGAGAGAGAGAAAGAGAAGAGAAAGAGAGAGAGAGAGAGAGAGAGAGAGAGAGAGAGAGAGAGAGAGAGAGAGAGAGAGAGAGAGAGAGAGAGAGAGAGAGAGAGAGAGAGAGAGAGGGGGGGGAGGGAGGGAAGGAAGGTGGGAGAGAGAGAGAGAGAACAAAAGAGAGATGGAGAGAGAATTATTTTTTCCCTTGTCCTCCTTTTTCTCTCCTTTCTCTAACCAAAGCCTGCAACATCAATCAACATAGATCGCAGGCAGAAATCGGATGAGGATAATCATAATCCACTTCCTTCTGGATCTGCACAGTGATCCAGAATCGCCAAAACCTGGCCAAACCTCCACGTAAAAAAAAAGCATCTCAGTCACAACTACACAAGCCCATAAATTTCGTAAGTATATACCATCTTTACATCGGTTTATGACCCACCTAAGCTCTTAAATAATATAATTTAGATATCTGATATTGGGAAATATACATTATCATATAAGGAAACTTGATTTGCGACCAGGAATTCGTGATTCTGGACCAATGTGCATCGTTGCGACAAAGTTCATTAACAAAGTTGGACGGGTGGGATACCATGCATGGGTTGCTTTTGGTATTGGGGACTTTGGCTTTTGGTACGAGGCGAGTCGTTGTAAGTTCCTCGGTATTAAGGTTGTAATTCGTATTGGCGTTTGATGAATGGAATTTATTCATGCCTTATTTTGTCTGATAATATGTGTGTGTGTGTGTGTGTGTGTGTGTGTGATTCTGTGTACATATGTGCGGAATGTGTGTGTGTGTGTGTGTGTGTGATTCTGTGTACATGTGTGCGGCTCATTTTATCTGATTTATTCATTATGTTTTTGTATCGAGATGTTAAAGTTATTTTTATTTGTCTTTGATGAATGGACTTTATTCATGCCTTATCTTATCTTATCTGATTTATTCATTATATGTACGTATCGAGATATGTAAGTTATTTTTATTTATCTTTGATGAATGGAATTTATTTATCTTAAATTATTTGTTTATTTAATATGCGTATATATTGAGATATGTAGTTTTTTTCTTTTTAATTAGGGAATTTGCATTATAATTATGATCACTTTTTGTACCATTGCTACTATGTACCGATTTATCCTTGCTATTGTTATTATACTTAGTATTGCTATCATCATTTTGATTATTGCTATTATTATTATTATTATCATTATCATTAATTTTTTTTTTTTTTTTGTTATCACTATTGATATCATCATCATTATCAATATTATTATTATTACTATACATATTATAATGATCATCATCATTACTATTATCATTATGATAGAAATAATGATAATTATCATTACTTTTATCATTATCAGTATTATTACCATCATTATAATAACCTTTCTTCTTCTTCTCCTTATCATTATCATTCTTATGATTACTACTTGCATCTTTATCATTACTAATATCATCATTGTCATCATTAGTATCATCATCAATATCATCACTGTTTATATCATTATCATCACCATCATCATCATCATCATTATCCTTCTCACCATCATTGCCATCATCAATTAATACCATCACCATTACCATTATTGCTATAAACACGAAAGAAATAAACAAAAGCAACCATATACCCAACACGAACTCAAGGTCAAGCGATTCCCATTAAGTGAAGACCTTTTGAACATCCAACTTGGCGACCCTTAACTCGTTCACCAAAGTTCATGGCCTCTGAGGACAGATATCACAGGCAACAGTTTCAGATATTCGAGGAAGGCTTATGAGTGGCTTTTGGGAGAATCTCCCTTGGCGCTGATAGGGCAAAGGAGAGGGAGAGGGAGGGAGAGGGGAGGGTGGGTGGGAGGGAGGGAGGGAGAGGGGGAGGGTGGGTGGGAGGGGAGGGAGAGGAGGAAGAGAGATGGAGGGAGAGAGGGGGAGGGAGGGAGGTAGAGAGAGAGAGAGAAGGAGGGAGAAGGGGAGGGTGGGAGGGAGGGAGGGGGAGAGATAGATAGAGGGAGGGAGGGAGGGAGGGAGGGAGGGAGATAGATAGATAGAGAAAAGAGAGAGGGCGGGAGGAAGGGAGGGAGAGACGGAGGGAGAGGGGGAGGGTGGGAGGGAGGGAGAGACGGAGGGAAGGAGCGAGGGAGAGAGGTAGAGAGAGAGAGAGAGAGAGAGAGAGAGAGAGAGAGAGAGAGAGAGAGAGAGAGAGAGAGAGAGAGAGAGAGAGAGAGAGAGAGAGAGAGAGAGAGAGAAAGAGAGCAAGGGAGGGAGGGAGAGAGAGGGGGGGGAGAAAGAGAGAAAGAAAGAGAGTGAGAAAGAGAGTAAGAGAGAGAGAGAGAGAATAATATTTCCCCTGTCCTCCTTTTCCTCTCCTTTCTCTAATATAGACCAACAATATGGAGATAAAACAAAACACATAAGAAGCCTGACAGACAGCTGAAAAGTCGAAAATTTCGTAGTTGAATAATTAAGAAACAAATATTTAAATCATCTCACTTCAAGATTCTGTTAAACTGAAGAAGGATTCTAAGAATTTTGATAGTTGATTTGCAACATTTTCTTCTAGCACTTTAAAATATCACTAGGAGTAGAGAGAAAAGGAGGATGAGGATAACTCACTGAAGGCCAAGAATTGAACAAAATGTTAATCTAATTTCAAATAGTCGAAAACACGGAAAAAATATATATTCACACCCACACACACACACAACTCTCAAACACACACATACAAAAAAAAAAACACGCACACATACCCAAACACAAGCACACACAAACACACACACACACCCACACACATATCCACACACACATAAAACGCACATACACACAGGCCCACACACACACACGCATATCCACACGCACACAAAAACACCTACAAAACACCCACACACACATACATATCCACACCCACACAAAAACACACACATACACCCACACATAAACATTCGCCCACATACAAGGAAACACCCCCCCACACACAAGCACCCACACGCACACAACCACCCACCCACACACAGCCACCCCCACACCCACAAACACCCACACACACACAATCACACGCACACACAAAAACACACCCACACAACCACCCACACACACAAACACCCACCCCCACACTCAAACACTGACACACACAAAAACACACCCACACACAACCACCCCCCTCACACAAACACCCACACTCACCCCCCACACCCACCCACACCCACACACACACCCACACACCCACACCCACACCCACCCACACCCACACCCACCTCGCCCGCGTAGTGTTGCGCGTGGATGAAGTTGCTGTAGAGGATGAGCGACTGCAGGGGCGTCCAGCAGATCACGAACACCAGCAACACCACAGACACCATCTTGACGACCCGCTTCTTGGCTCTCGTCGCGGTGTTGCGGGCGGGGGCGGAGTGCTCGCCCGGAAGCTGGGTCATCCACAGCCTCCACACCACCAGTCTGTTGGGGAGGGGAAGGGGTTGGGAGGAGGGGGAGGGGGTGGAGGGAGGGGGGGGTGGAGGGTGGTAGGTGGGAGGGGAGGAGATGGGAGGAGGAGGGTGAGGAGAGAGGCGGAGGGAGAGAGGATGGAGGGGGAGGGGGAGGTGGAGAGAGGATGGAGGGGGAGGAAGGGGAAGGGGGTAGGAGGATGGAGGGGGAGGTGAGGAGGGGGTAGGTGGGAGGGGGACGGAGGATGGAGGGGAGGTGAGGAGGGGAGGGAGGTGAAGAGAGGATGGAGGGGGTATGTGGGAGGGGAGGGGAGGAGGGGGAGGATGGAGGGGAGGGGAGAGGTGTGAGGGGAGTAGGTAGGAGGGGGAGGGAGGATGGAGGGGGAGAGAGGATGGAGGGAGGGGGAGTAGGAGGGGGAGAGGGAAAGGGGGGAAGGTGGACATGGAAGAGGAAATGGGGTAGGGGGAAGAGGGAGAAGGATGAGGAGAAAAAGGAAGAGAAGGAGAGAGAGAGGGAAAGGAGAGGCGGGAGGAGGAAGAGGGAAATGGGGTGATTATTCTCTAATAATGAGTTAAATTTATCGGTGACTTCTTTGATTGATGTGTTGGGCTGTGTGTGTGTCTCTGTGTGGGTGCGTGTGTGTGTGTGTGTGTGTGATTCTGTGGACATGTGTGCGGCGTGTGTGTGTCTGTGTGTGTGTGTGTGCGTGTGTGGGTGTGATTCTGTGTACATATGTGCGGCGTGTGTGTGTGTGTGTGTGTGTGATTCTGTGTACATGTGTGCGGCGTGTATGTGTGTGTGTGTGTGTGTGTGTGTGTGTGTGTGTGTGTGTGTGGTCATCTTCTTATTGCTGGTGCTTTAATTACTAAATAACTTCATCGTACTGATCATTATCATTACCCTCACCACCAACACGCACACAACACCACACCAACATCATCACCATTAATAAACAGCCCATCAACACCCCTTACCCCCTAACCCCCCCCTCCCCCTCCACCCCCACACCAACATCATCACCATCATCATCACCAACACCCCATCAACACCCCCTAACCCCTCCCCCACACTCCCACCACTACACCAACATCATCAAAAACACCCCCTCCCCCCTCCTCCCCCTCCACCACACCAACATCATCAAACTAACCCCTCATCCCATCTCCCCTCACCCCCACCACCACACCAACACCACCATTCACAACACCCCCTACCCCCTCATCCCCTACCTCTCCACCCCCCACCCCACCAACCACCCCCACATCCCCCTCCACCCACTTCACCCCCCTCCACCCCCACCCCCCTCCACCCCTCCCAACCCCCCCAACCACCATATCCCCCTCACCCTCCACCCCCTACACCCCTCCACCCCCTCCCCTCCACTCCCACCTCACCCCCCACCCCCACCCCCCTTCCAACTCACCCGTAATTCAAGAGCATGATCCCCACGGGCAGGAAGTAGAGGGCGATGGTCACCACCCCCTGCATCCCCTCCCCCTCACCCTACCCCCCATCACCATCAACACCCCCCTCCCAACTCACCCCCTCCCCTTCCCACCCACCACCACACCATCAACACCCCCCTCCCCTCACCCCACCCCACACCACCCCCCACATCCCCCTCCCCCCATCTCCCCCTCCACCCCCAACACCCCTCACCCCCCATCCCCCCTCTACCCCTTCACCCCCCCTACCCCCACCCCCACCCCCTCCAACTCACCCGTAATTCAAGAGCATGATCCCGACAGGCAGGAAGTAGAGGGCGATGGTCAGCAACGTGTAGAACAACTTCTTGGAGTCGTAGGTCGTGATGCACATCCCGAGCGCGGGGTCGAAGCGAACTTCCTTGGGCCAGTACTCGTCGCAGTGCCACGAGGTGAAGTTCTTCCACTGGGGGGGAGGGGGGGGGGGGAAATGTAAAGAGAGGAGAGAAGTGGGGTTTTATTTTTTTGTTTATAGGGGGGGGGGTGTTAGGGGGTTATTATTATTTATCATTATTATATCATTTATTATTTTTATACTTATTATTAGGGGGGTGTTAGTGGGTGTTGCGGGGGTTCGTTTCTGTTTAAAGAGGAGAGAAGTGGGGTTTATTTTTCTGTCTAAAGGGGGGGGCGTTAGGGGGTGAAGTTCTTCCACTGGGGGGGAAAATATAAAGAGAGGAGAGAAGTGGGGTTTATTTTTCTGCTTATAGGGGGGGTTGTGGGGGTTCTTTTCTGTTTAAGGAGGAGAGAAGTGGGGTTCTTCCACTGGGAGAAAAAAATGTAAAGAGAGGAGAGAAGTTGGGTTCATTTTCTGTTTAAAGGGGGGCGTTAGGGGGTGAAGTTCTTCCACTGGAGAAAAAATATAAAGAGGAGAGAAGTGGGGTTTATTTTTCTGTTTAAAGGGGTGGGGTGGGGCTGGGTGGTTCGTTTCTGTTTAAAGGGGGGGTGTTAGGGTTTATTTTCTGTTTAAAGGGGGGGGTTAGGGGGTTTATTTTCTGTTTAAAGGGGGGGGCGTTAGGGGGTGAAGTTCTTCCACTGGGGGAGAAAAAAATATAAAGAGAGGAGAGAAGTGTCGGTTTATTTTTCTGTTTAAGGGGGTGGGGTGGGGGCGTTAGGGGGTTCTTTTCTGTTTAAAGGGGGAGCGTTGGGGGGGGTTCCTTTCTGTTTGAAGGGGGGGGGGGGGTTAGGTGGTTCTTTCTGTTAAAAGAGAAGTGGGTTTATTTTCTGTTTAAAGGGGGGGGGGAGCGTTGGAGGTTCTTTTCTGTTTAAAGGGGGGCGTTAGGGGTTCATATCTGTTTAAAGAGAAGTGGGTTTATTTTCTGTTTAAAGAGGGGGGGCGTTAGGGGGTTCTTTTCTGTTTAAAGGGGGGCGTTAGGGGTTCTTCTCTGTTTAAAGAGGAGAGAAGTGGGTTTATTTTCTGTTTAAAGAGGGGGGGGGGGCGTTAGGGGTTCTTTTCTGTTTAAAGGGGGGCGTTAGGGGTTAGTGCAGGGGTTGGCAATTAATTTTTGCAAGGGGCCACATGAGAAACCTGAGTTGTATCAGAGGGCCACACCAACAATAACCTTCTTCCATTGTAAAATGCACTAAATCATATATTTAGTGCATTATATATTTAATAAACTATATATATTTAATAGATATATATACTTAATAAATTATATATATTTAATAATTATACATACTTAATAGATTATATACATTTAATAAATTATATATTTGATATATTATACCCACAAAGGGCCGTAGTTTGCCCAGGTCTGGGTTAGTGGTTAAAATGGGGGTGTAATTACTATCGATGTTGTGCTTAATGCAATCATCATTACTATTATTATTATTATCATTATCATTATTGTTATTATTATTATTACTGTTATTATCATTATGATAATTATTTATTATTATTATTATTATTATTATTATTATTATTATCATTGTTATTTTTATCATAATCATTATTATTATTATCATTATTATTATTATTATTATTATTATTATTATCATTATTGATATTATTATAATTTTTATCATTATTGATATTATCATTATCATTATTATCATTATTATTATCGTTATAATTATCATCATTATTATT
>NC_091579.1:27466468-27471468 GCF_042767895.1 Penaeus vannamei
AAATAAACATATATGCATATTGTCGTATATATGATATATATACACATACATAGATAGGCAGATAGATAAACATATGTATGTATGTGTGTGCGTGTATGTATGTGTGTGCGTGTGTGTGTGTGTGTGTGTGTGTGTGTGCGTGCGTGCCTGCGTGCCTACGTGCGTGCGTGCGTGCGTGTGTGACCGAGAAATTCCTCTCTCTCTGTACCTTCGAGCTTTCCACCTATGCTTCGCCGAGCGCTTCGAAAGAGACCGAATCCCCCCTCCCCCCTCCCCCCCCTCTCTCTCTTTTTTTCCTCAAGCAATCAGAGCTCTTCTCCCCCTGGCATCGAGGCGGAGCTTCAGAGAGATTTTCCTCAATTGCCTCCGCCTGCCTTGTACTGAGGGGAGGCCAACTTGTCTCTCCCGACGCAGCTTTATCTCCAAGGGAAAGTCTACCGCTAGTTGAGTTCTCTCTCTATTATCCAGGTTTCTTTTGACATAGTATGAAAGCTTGACACAGGAGGAAAGCTTGACACAGGAGGAAAGCTTGACACAGGAGGAAACCTTGACACAGGAGGAAACCTTGACACAGGAGGAAACCTTGACACAGGAGGAAAGCTTAACACAGGAGGAAACCTTGACACAGGAGGAAAGCTTGACTCAGGAGGAAACCTTGACACAGGAGGAAACCTTGACACAGGAGGAAACCTTGACACAGGAGGAAACCTTGACACAGGAGGAAACCTTGACACAGGAGGAAACCTTGACACAGGAGGAAACCTTGACACAGGATGAAACCTTGACACAGGAGGAAACCTTGACGCAGGAGGAAACCTTGACACAGGAGGAAACCTTGACACAGGAGGAAACCTTGACACAGGAGGAAACCTTGACACAGGAGGAAACCTTGACACAGGAGGAAACCTTGACACAGGAGGAAACCTTGACACAGGAGGAAACCTTGACACTGGATGAAATCTTGACACAGGAGGAAACCTTGACACAGGAGGAAAGCTTGACACAGGAGGAAACCTTGATACAGGAGGAAACCTTGACACAGGAGGAAACCTTGACACAGGAGGAAACCTTGACACAGGAGGAAACCTTGACACAGGAGGAAACCTAGACACAGGAGGAAAGCTTGAAACAGGAGGAAACCTTGACACAGGAGGAAACCTTGACACAGGATGAAAGCTTGACACAGGAGGAAACTTTGACACAGGATGAAACTCCGTGCGACTGATGGCACTGGGATGCGACCGGTGCCATTTTTACGAAGGGGATCTCTAGTACGCTATATCCAGGTGGCACAAGAGCGAATTTCTTTCTCCTTTTTTCATGTTCAGTGACGCGGTGTTGTTGGATGGACAAGGCAGCATCTCGGATTTTTTCTCCACTGATGTCCACGCTCGCAGACTGGTACTCTTTTATGAACGTGTGTGTGTGTGTGTGTGTGTGTGTGTGTGTGTGTGTGTGTGTGTGTTTGTGTGTGTGTGTTGTGTAATCGTGAGGGTGTTTTTAGTCAATGAAAACAATCAAAGCTACTAATTTCGATGATATTACCATCGTGTACAGTGAACCCTCGCTATAACGCGGTTCACCTTTCGCGTTCTCGCTGCTTCACGGATTTGCATTGTGTTCTGCATTCTGATTGGCTAAACAGTCTCTCCGCTTCTTCTCTACCTGTGTGCCAATAACGTTACGGTTTAATATGTACACATGTACGTAAAACAGCTTGCCAAATGAAGCCTTCAATTCGTATTGATTAAAATTATTATTTTACAGTACAATAGTTATTTGTAAAATACGTTTATACAGTACTTTTATTTGTTAAACAAATGCTTGGGCCTGTAAAAAGGTTTTGTTCTTTGGCTTCAATGTATTGTAGAGTATTTCATTGTATAATGATTGTAAAAAAAATAAAGGTTACTACTTCACGGATTTCGCCTATCACGGGTTCTTTTTTGGAACGTAACCCACGCGAAAAACGAGGGTTCACTGTATTCTACTATTACAAATAGATTGATAGATAGACAATGCTATTTGTAACGAAAGCCAAGAGAAGGTTGCCATTAATCGTTTTTCAGTAGCACTAATAACCATACTGTCGTGGAACGGAGAAACATTATTGTTAAAGACATGCAACATTAGTGGTGTTTCTTTCTCTCAGCATCTTTATCAATTTTCGCTTAAAGAAGACATTCTCTCGTTCCTTAAATACCTTAAATACCTCTCCATATGACCCAAAACCTGACAGGAGAATAACCCAGACAGCTTTTTCATTCCTCACTCATTTCTGACCCGCCCTCGAAACATGAGGAACGAACAGGGAAGAGAGATAATAAAGTAGAAGTTAACATAACAACAAAAAGGCTTTTATAGCAAAGAGTTAGTCTTCATCTTCATTAAGTTTACAGAGTTATTGTTAGAGAGAATGGAGATAGGTTAACAACAGCATAAAACGTACCCAGCGGACATGACACTGTTTAACTTGCTTGCTAATTAAGGTATTAATTATATATGAATCTGTCTCGTGCATGACCTCCTACCTCATATAATTAAAGATTATCAGCCGGTTTGTTAAAATTGTGCCAGGCCCGAACCCAATGAATTTTCATGAATATAAATGCAGAAATAAAGGCCTATCTATCTATATATCTGATAGATAGACATTTAACCATCTATTTGCCCGGTTGATGTGCATGTCTAGACTGATAGATATGCATTTATTTCTCTATTTGTGCATGTCAAGTATACGAATATTCTTTGGGTCGTATAACCAGACTATCGAATTTAGGACGATTCCTTAATTAAGTACCAATTTACCCATTTATAAATGCCTATTATTGGACTTTATTATGTTACAAGTTAAGGTGGGGGGTGCATATAAGGGTCAAAATGAAATTGATTGAGCTCGTATCATCACACTTTTTCTATCATCTCTCTGCGCGTGCGTTTGCGTGGATGAATTTAAAAAAAGAGAGAGAAAAAGAGAAACAGATAAAAAGATATCTCCCCAAATAAAGAAATAGATAAAAAAAATCGCAAAACAAGGAAACCGATAAAAAGATATTAAGAAAAATCTCCTAAAACAAGAAAACAGAAAAAAGATATCTACTAACTAAAAGAAAACAGATAAAACAGATATGTCCTCCAAAAAAAGGAAAACAGATAAAAAGAAAGGAAGGAAGAAAAGAAGGAAAAGAAAAAAACAAAGAAACTAAAAATAAAAAAAAAAAAAAAAAAAAAGATACGTCTTTCTCCCACCGACCCCCGCCCCCCCTCCCCGCCCGCCACCCACCACCCACCCACCCCAACCCACCCACCCTTCCAGACAATCCCCGCCCACACCACTCTATCTCCCGGCGCCCATGGAAAGACAAGAACAATGCAAAGACGTTTAACCGCTCTTGGAATTCACTCTTTCTGCAATACGTCTGCCTTTGCAATATTACAACGTTGTTATGCAAGAAATTCGGCTTTATTTACCGTTTTCCTTCTTGCATTGCCGTTGCAGGAGAATCGTGAGAATAAAGAGAAAATGGTGAGTTGAATTGCTATGATGGTGATGTAGTGATGATGGTGATGATTGCAATGTTGATAACTTCGATGACGATGTTTATGATGATGATGAAGATGGTAATTATTGTTACTAGTAATTGATGTTGATAGTAATAATGGGAATGATGGTGATGGTAGTAATGGTAGTAATTCAATGATAGTGATGGCAATGGTGATGATGATGAAGATGATGGTGGTGATGATGGTGATGGTGATGATGATGAAGATGCTGATAGTGATGGTGATGATGATTGTGATTATGATCGTGGTGATGAAGAGGAGGAGGATAATAGTAATAATAATGATTGATGATGGTAATAATAATAGTATGATGATTTAACTGATGACCACAACAACAATAGTAATGATGATGGTGATGATGATAATGATGATAATCAATGGTAATGATAATGATAACGAAAATAATGGTAATGATAATAATAATAATGATGGTGATAATGACACGATAATGATAACAATAACAATAGTGAAAATGATGATGATAATGAAATTTATAAGAATATTAATGGTAACATTATCAACAACAGTAATAAAATAAAACTAAAAGAATAACACACAATCACAAACCCACAAATAAACACACACACACAAACCCACACAAACACACACACAAACACACACACACACAAACACACACACACACAAAACACACACACACACACACACACAAACTCGCACAAACACACAAACACACACAAACACAAACTCACACAAACACAAACACACACAAACACACACAAACACACACACACACACACACACACACACACACACACACACACACACACACACACACACACACACCTACGCTAACACAAACACAAACACACACACACACACAAACACACACACACACACACCTACACTAACACACACACACAAACACACACACACACACACAAACACCCACAAACACACACACAAACACACACAAACACAAACACACACAATCACACACACAAACACACACACACACACGAACACACACACAAACACAAACAAACACACACGAACACACACGCATAAACACACACACACAAACACACACACAAACACACACACACGCTACGCCAGAGAGTAGACATAGTGCAGCATAAAAAATTCTATTATATTTTTGCATTCCAGACCCTTTCGTATTTTCCTTTTCACGCCCCGAAAAGTATGTCAAGCGTGGCCGTTGTTGTCGTACTGGCATAGTTGTCATACTTGCGTGGCAATGTTGCGAAAGAGAAAGAGAAGGAAAAAGAGGAAGAAAGAAAAAAAAAAACGAAAAATATACGTTTTCTGGTGGATTTTTGTTTTTATTGTTATTATTATTATTATCATTATCATTATCATTGTTGTTGTTGCTGATATTATTATCATCATTATCATTATCATTATTATCATTATCATTATCATTATTATTATCATTATTATTATTATTATTATATGTT
>NC_091579.1:27478968-27481468 GCF_042767895.1 Penaeus vannamei
TGACTTCGTTTCCTTTACTTCTATTTATTCTTCTTCTGTTTCCGCTTCGTCTTCCCAATTTTATTCTTCGTCTTCTTCTTCTTCTCCTTTTCTCCTCCTCCTCCTCCTTCTCTTTCTTTCTCCTCCTCCTCCTAGTCCTCCTCTTCCTCCTCATCGTTCTTCTCCTTCTTCTTCCTCTTTTCCCCTCCTTCTCCTCCTCATCCTCATCCTTCTCCTCCTTCTTCCTCCTCCTTCTTCTTCTTCTCCTCCTCCTTCTCCTCCTCCTCCTTCTCCTCCTCTTCCTCCTCCTTCTTCTTCTCCTCTTCCTCCTCCTCCTTCTCCTCCTCCTTCTTCCTCCTCCTCCTTCCTCTTCATCATCATCTTTATCAGGATATCTGACAAATGGTCCTAGAATACACATCTTTCCCTGAGTCAAGAGCACAAGCTTCTTTGACTCACGGATGACTAATTAAAAAAAAAATTAGGAGTAAATTGAAATAATTATATTCATGATTATCTCTCTAATCGTATGGTGATTAGCGGAATCGACGAAAGGAACGATGCGAAAGAGATGGATTGGTAAATATCTGAAGGAATATGATTTTTTAAAAAGGCAATTAAATCTGTACTCTAAGCAATATACGAAGCCGGTTGTTCCAAATCGGTTGTAAAATTTTATGCGATTAGACCCGGAATATTTTGTTTCTTCTTCTTTTCTCTTTTTGAAATAGACAGACAAACACAGACAGACAAAAAGAAAGAGAGAAAGAGAGAGAGAGAGTCAGACAGAGACAGAGACTGATAGACAAGCAGAGAGCCAAACAAACAGACAAAGACAGAAACAGAGAAAGAAAGAAAGAAAGAAAGAAAAAAGTACACCCACAGACACGAAAGCAGAACAGAGACACAGACAAACCGACAAAATGAATACCGAAACGAACAAGGATAAACGAGAGAGAGAGAAAGAGAGAGAGAGAGAGAGAGAGAGAGAGAGAGAGAGAGAGAGAGAGAGAGAGAGAGAGAGAGAGAGAGAGAGAGAGAGAGAGAGAGAGAGAGAAAGAGGCAAAAAGACAGAGAAGAAGAGAAAGAGAAAGAGAGAGACAGAGACAGAGACTGATAGACAAGCAGAGAGCCAAACAAACAGACAAAGACAGAAACAGAGAAAGAAAGAAAGAAAGAAAAAAGTACGTCCACGAAAAGTAAGATACCCAGACACGAAACAAGAACAGAGACACAGACAAACCGACAAAAAGAATACCGAAACGAAAAAGGAAAAAGGAGGGAGAGAGAGAGAGAGAGACAGAGAGAGAGAGAGAGAGAGAGAGAGACAGAGAGAGAGAGAGAGAGAGAGAGAGAGAGACAGAGAGAGAGAGAGAGAGCAAAAAGACAGAGAAGAAGAGAAAGAGAAAGAGAGAGACAGAGACAGAGACTGATAGACAAACAGAAAGACTAACAAACAGACAAAGACAGAAACAGAGAAAGAAAGAAAGAAAAAAAGTACGCCCACAGACACGAAAGCAGAACAGAGACACAGACAAACCGACAAAATGAATACCGAAATGAACAAGGATAAACGAGAGAGAGAGAGAGAGAGAGAGAGAGAGAGAGAGAGAGAGAGAGTGAGAGAGAGAGAGAGAGAGAGAGAGAGAGAGAGAGAGAGAGAGAGAGAGAGAGAGAGAGAGAGAGAGAGACAGAGAGAGGGGGAGAGAGAGTGAGAGAGAGAGAGAGAGAGAGAGACAGAGGCAAAACGACAGAGAAATAGAGAAAGAGAGACAGAGACTGACAGACAAGTAGAGAGCCAAACAAACAGACAAAGACAGAAACAGAGAAAGAAAGACAAGAAAAAAGTACTCCCACGAAAAGTAAGATACACAGACACGAAAGAAGAACAGAGACACAGGCACGAAAGCAGAACAGAGACACAGACACGAAAGCAGAACAGAGACATAGACAAGAAAGCAGAACAGAGACACAGACAAGAAAGCAGAACAGAGACACAGACAAGAAAGCAGAACAGAGACACAGACAAGAAAGCAGAACAGAGACACAGACAAGAAAGCAGAACAGAGACACAGACACGAAAGCAGAACAGAGACACAGACAAGAAAGCAGAACAGAGACACAGACACGAAAGCAGAACAGAGACACAGACAAGAAAGCAGAACAGAGACACAGACAAGAAAGCAGAACAGAGACACAGACAAGAAAGCAGAACAGAGACACAGACAAGAAAGCAGAACAGAGACACAGACAAGAAAGCAGAACAGAGACACAGACAAGAAAGCAGAACAGAGACACAGACAAGAAAGCAGAACAGAGACACAGACACGAAAGCAGAACAGACACATAGACACGAAAGCAGAACAGAAACACAGACACGAAAGCAGAACAGAGACACAGACACGAAAGCAGAACAGACACACAGACACGAAAGCAGAACAGAGACACAGACAAGGAAGAAGAACAGAGACACAGACAAGAAAGCAGAACAGAGACACAGACACGTAAGCAGAACAGAAAC
>NC_091579.1:27523968-27526468 GCF_042767895.1 Penaeus vannamei
GCAGATAAATAGAAACACATAAAGACAGACAGACAAACCGACAGATATGGAGGTAAATAGACAGACCGGAGGATAGACTGATAAATAGCAAATAAATAGAAACACATAAAGACACACAGACAAACCGACAGATATGGAGGTAAATGAATTGACAGATTTATGCTGTGAATACCAGACACTTCACACCGCTGCAAAGTGAGAATTTTATTGCCTATGTCTAATGAATGCCACATGATGAATTTGTCATTCACTGTGACACGCTGGAAACATAATACTCGCCCCCCTTTTTTAGTACTCACTAATTATTCCGATAAATAGTGAGTAATTGTTCAGCGTATTGTTCAGCATCTGTTCACTGATTGTTCTCTTTCTATCGCCATCACAAACAATTGGCTTTAAACCCCCAAGGAGTCGTCCTAATGCCGATTAAATCTAATGACCTCACATTGCAACTACAGACTGAACAGAGGTCATAAATTCCAACGATTTAGACCTCCGTATCTCGGTGACCTCCCAGGGTTACCCCCAGGGTCACTAGCCTACCCTCCCCTTCTCTCTCTCTTCTCCCCTCACCTCTCCTATGCTTCCCCTCTCTTCTCTCTCTCTCTCTCTTCTTCTTCTTCCTTTGTCTTCTCCTTTTATCCCTTCCTCTCTTCGTTCTTCCCCTTTCCTCCCCACAGCTCCCCCTCTCCTATCTCCATTTTCCTCTCTTCCCTCCTTCTCCCATCCTGCCCCCTTCTCCTCATTCCCTCCCTCTCCCCTTTCCTTCCTCCTGCTTCTCCTCCCTCTCATTCCCTCTCCTTCCTCCTCCTTCTCCTCCCCATTCCCTCCCCCTCTTCCCTCTCCTTCCTTCCTTCTCTCCTCTCTTTCCTCTTCCTTATCCTCCCAATTCCCTCCCTCTCCCCTGTCCTTCCTCCTCCCCATTCCCTCTCCTTCCTCCCTCCCAATTCCCTCCCTTACCCCTCTCCTGCCCTCCTCCTTCCTCCTCCCCATCCCCTTACCCACCAACTCCCCCTCTCCTCCCCCTCTCCCTCCTCCTCCCCATTCCCTCCCTTACCCCTCTCCTTCCTCCTCCTTCCTCCTCCCCATTCTCTCCCTCTCCCCTCTCCTAACTCCTCCTCCCCCTCTCCCCCCTCCTCCCCCTCTCCCTCCCCCCCCCTCGACGTCCCTCACCCACTCGAAGGAATGAGTCAATCCCAGTATCCGTTGATCTGTTGCCCCGTTTAGCTTTTTCAACGGAAGGGAGTGGTCTGTGGCTTCGGTCTTTAGGTGTGGTTTTCTTCGTCTTTGTTGATTCTGTGGCTTTGTGTTTGTTTGTTTGTCTGTCTGTCTCACTAGCGCTTCTCTTTCGTTCGATCATTTGTATGAATACTCGTATCTGTGTAGTTCGTATTCATTGCCCTATCTCTCTCTTCTTCTTCTTCTTCTTCTCCTTTCTTTCTTTCTCACTCTCTCTCTCTCTCTCTCTCTCTCTCTCTCTCTCTCTCTTTCTCTCTTTTTCTCTCTATCTATGTATCTATCTATCTATCTATCTATCTGGCTGTCTGTCTCTCTTTCTTTCTTTCTTTCTTTCTTTCTTTCTTTCTCTCTCTCTCTCTCTCTCTCTCTCTCTCTCTCTCTCTCTCTCTCTCTCTCTCTCTCTCTCTCTCTCTCTCTCTCTCTCTCTCTCTCTCTCTCTCTCTCTATATATATATATATATATATATATATATATATATATATATATATATATATATTCTCACCCTCTCTCTCTCTCTCTCATCATCATCATCATCATTTTCGTATTTTCTTCATCGTTATTGTTATATTCATTATTATTACTATTCTTGTTATTACTACTAGTAGTAGTAATAGTATTGCTATCATCATTATTATTAGTAGTACTATTGATCATTATTGCCATTATTATTATCATTATAATCTTTATTATTATCATTATTATGATTATTATTGTTATCCATATCAACATAATTGTTGTCGCATTATCATGGCTTAACCGACTTAGTTTCATTTCTTTACTCATTTCGAGACTAAGCCATTCTGGTACACGCATCGGAGTTGCTGAGTTCTAAGCCCCGACTGACCTTTCTTGACCTCGGATCCAGTTTCATGCGAACCTTGGCTTTCTCTCTGCAGGCATTTTTCTGAATATTCTGGTCGGCTGTTTTAAACCTTTTTGTTGTTGTTGTTGTTGTTTTTGTGTGTGTGTGCTTATTTTGTTAGGCTGTCAGGTTGTCTGTGTGTCTGTTTGTTTCTTTCTTTCATTGTCTCTCTCTCTTTCTCTCTTTCACTATCTCTCTCTCTCTCTCTCTCTCTCTCTCTCTCTCTCTCTCTCTCTCTCTCTCTATCTCTTTCTCTCTCTCTCTCTCTCTCTCTCTCTCTTTCTCTCTCTCTCTCTTTCTCTTTCTCTTTCTCTCTTCCTTCTCTACGCCCCCCTCCCCCAACGGCCCACACTTCCCCTCCCCTTCCCCCTTCTCTCCCCTCCACCCCCAACACCCCA
>NC_091579.1:27541468-27548968 GCF_042767895.1 Penaeus vannamei
CACAAGGCTGACGTCATTACAGACCTACAAAAACTTTTGAATTGAAAACGCACACGCATTTATATGTATATACATATATGCATATATATATGCATATATATATATATATATATATATATATATATATATATATATATATATATATATATATATATATATATATATATATATATATATATATATATATATATATATATATATATATGTGTGTGTGTGTGTGTGTGTGTGTGTGTGTGTGTGTGTGTGTGTGTGTGTGTGTTTGTGTGTGTATACGTAAATACATACAAATATACATACATACATACATATATATATATATATATATATATATATATATATATATATATATATATATATATATATATATGTATGTATGTATGTATGTATACACACACACACAAATTCCAATATTAGAATCTCTCATCTTTGGTACACTGTGTGAAATTGATGTACGAGGAAGAAAGATCAGACCCACAGGGGAAAGAAAACAAAAGGAGAAAGGAAGAGAGAGAAAATGAGAAAGAGGAAGAGAGAGAGAGAGAGCGAGGAAGGGAGGGAGGGAGGTAGGGAGGGAAAGCGAGTGAAAAAGAGTAAAGAAGAGAGAGAGAGAGATAGAAGAGAGAGGGAGGGTAGGGAGGGAAAGCGAGAAAGAGATAAGAAGAGAGAGAGAGAGAGAGAGAGAGAGAGAGAGAGAGAGAGAGAGAGAGAGAGAGAGAGAGAGAGAGAGAGAGAGAGAGAGAGAGAGAGAGAGAGAGAGAGAGAGAGAGAGACCGAGACAAACATACAGCAAAGAAGAGAGACAGAGAGACAGAGACAGAGAGATACATAAAAAAGGAGAGAGAAAATACCCTGTCACACATGACGCTGAAAATGACATTTTTTTCGTAATGATATCACTTACGCGCCATTTGCTAAGTCATTCCACGCGCTTTTAACATAATGAATGTCGATGAATCATTATCATTGGCAAAATATAGGACAGACAGAAAGAGGGAGATAGATATTGATAGATGAATAGATAGAGATAGGTAGGTAGGTAGATAAATAGATAGAGATAGGTAGGTAGGTAGATAAATAGATAGATAGGTATATAGACAGATAGAAAGAGGGGGAGGAGAGAGAGAGTGAGGTCGTTAGATAGATATATATAGAGAGATAGAGATAGATAGATAGAAAGAGAGAGAGAGAGGGGGGGGGAGGGAGAGAGAGAGGAGAGAAAAGAGAGAGAGAGAGGAGATAGAAGAGAGACAAAAAGAGAGAGACAGAAAGATGCTTAGTGCCATCAAGAGCGACTCAGCTGAAAGTGCAGAGTTAGGTTGCTTGTTACGTGTGAATAGAGTTGGTAAACTTTGATAAATGTGTGAATAATGAAAGAACAAAGACGTAAAAGAGGTAAGGATAGAAATGTAGGTAATAGGATAGGCTTAGCAGATGCATGGAAGAGCATAACGAAGGAAAATAAACGAGAGAAGGATGATATAACTCATCTTTTGTTTCTGAATATATGAACGATGAAAAGAAAATGCATTTTCCCCTTTATTGTTTCATAAACCCCCACATTTCTCTCTTTTTTTCCTTATCTTTACGAATAGATAAACATTTGAATATATATATATATATATATATATATATATATATATATATATATATATATATATATATATTATATATATATACATACATATATATATATATATATATATATATATATATATATATATATATGTATATATATATATATATCTTATATATATATATATATATATATATATATATATATATATATATATATATATATATATATATATATATATATATATATATATATATATATATATATATATATATATATATATATATATATATATATATATATATATATATATATATATATATATATATATATATATATTATGATGCACTCGTATACGCATTAACACACAAATCCAAGTACCTATATATAATCTGTGCACTCAAATTCACATAAACAAATTCCAAGGCACTTACCTCTCTCTTTTCCCTTCTCCCTCTCTTTATCTCCCCATCTCTCTCTCCCCACCTTCTGCCCGAATCCTCCCACTCCCTCCCCGTCTCAGCCCCCCTTACCTTGTCCCCGTCCCAGCCCCCTTACCTTGTCCCCGTCCCAGCCCCCCTTACCTTGTCCCCGTCCCAGCCCCCTTACCTTGTCCCCGTCCCAGCCCCCCATACCTCGTCCCCGTCCCAGCCCCCCTTACCTTGTCCCCGTCTCAGCCCCCCTTACCTTGTCCCCGTCTCAGCCCCCTTACCTTGTCCCCGTCTCAGCCCCCCTTACCTTGTCCCCGTCTCAGCCCCCTTACCTTGTCCCGGTCTCAGCCCCCCTTACCTTGTCCCCGTCTCAGCCCCCTTACCTTGTCCCCGTCCCAGCCCCCCTTACCTCGTCCCCGTCCCAGCCCCCCTTACCTTGTCCCCGTCTCAGCCCCCCTTACCTTGTCCCCGTCCCAGCCCCCCTTACCTCGTCCCCGTCCCAGCCCCCCTTACCTTGCCCCCGTCTCAGCCCCCTTACCTTGTCCCCGTCCCAGCCCCCTTACCTTGTCCCCGTCCCAGCCCCCCTTACCTTGTCCCCGTCCCAGCCCCCCTTACCTTGTCCCCATCCCAGCCCCCCTTACCTTGTCCCCGTCCCAGCCCCCCTTACCTTGTCCCCATCCCAGCCCCCCTTACCTTGTCCCCGTCCCAGCCCCCCTTACCTTGTCCCCGTCCCAGCCCCCCTTACCTTGTCCCCGTCCCAGCCCCCCTTACCTTGTCCCCGTCCCAGCCCCCCTTACCTTGTCCCCGTCCCAGCCCCCCTTACCTTGTCCCCGTCCCAGCCCCCCTTACCTTGAGCACCTCCCTCCACGTGATGGGGATCCAAGTGTCCTTTCTGTAAGGGTAGTCGAACTCGGAGAAGTCGATGAGGCGGCCGTCCGACTGGCAAGGGCCTCCAGCTCCGAAGGTCTCGTTCATGACACCTGGTGGAGGAGGAGGAGAGAAGAGGAGGAGGTGTGAGTAAATCTGTGAGGTAATGAGGGGGGTTTAAAGGGTTGTTGGAGTCGTGGGGTAATGGGAGGGAGTGAAGGGGGGGGGGTGAAAATTGCTATACACCAAGGAGGTTTATACTGATTTTATATATATATAGGTGGTGGAGGAGGAGGAGAGAAGAGGAGGAGGTGTGAGTAAATCTGTGAGGTAATGAGGGGAGTATAAAGGGTTGTTGGAGTCGTGGGGTAATGGGAGGGAGTGAGGGGGGGGGGTGAAAATTGCTATACACCAAGGAGGTTCATACTGATTTTTTCTTTTTTTTTCATATAGTGTGTGTGGGGGAGAGGGGGGGGGTTCTAGCACTCATCAACAAGGTAGTGTGGTTTGTTATTTATCGGTTAATGGGTCTTTGGTGATGAGGGAGATGGGGAGATCATGAGTACTTCGTTGCAGAAATGAGGATTTGCGGTGCAGTTCAACCACCCACATCATCCTCAACATCATGAATACTTGTTGGTAAACTATATCTTAACAAGTACGCAGTCGAACTCAAATATACAAATAGAAGCACACACACTCAAGTTATTATCCCGGTTTGTTAATATTGCGCCAGGCCCGACTCAGTGAATTTTCATAAATACAGACGCAGAAATAAAGGCATATCTGTCTATATATCTGATAGATGTACATTTAACTATCTATTTGCCCGGTTGATATGCATGTCTAGACTATTAAACATGCATTTATCTCTCTATTTTTGCATGTCAAGTATACGAATATTCTTTGGGTCGGGCCTCGCACAATTCTAACAAACCCGTCGTGGAGGCAGGAGCTAGTACGAGGTCAGGGCGAGTCCTTATGCCGAGCCAGGACTCCTTACCTCTAGGGCCTCCTGCTGACTCAAGGGCCTCTACAGTTCAGCCTAGGACCGCAAGGCGCCTGGTTTTTATGGGGGATCACGAGGAGGTACTGCAGAAGTCTTGTTGATGGAGAAGCTATGAGCTAGCGTGTACGAATATGTATATATATGTGTACACACACACACACACACACACACACACATGCACATACACACACACACACACACACACACACACACACACACACACACACACACACACAAACACACACACACACACACACACACATATATATATATATATATATATATATATATATATATATATATATATATATATAGAGAGAGAGAGAGAGAGAGAGAGAGAGAGAGAGAGAGAGAGAGAGAGAGAGAGAGAGAGAGAGAGAGAGAGAGAGAGATGTGTGTGTGTGTGTGTGCGTGTGTGTGTGTGTGTGTGTGTGTTCATGTGTGTTTATACATACATGTATATGTATATACATATATTGACAGACATGTGTTTATACTTTGTCTAAAAACAAAGAAACGTATCTATCGGAGTGCCAGGTCCATACAATTATCCACGAGTACACAATCAACCCTTCCTTTGTTCACAAATTCAAAAAGAAGAAAAAAAAAAAAGTCTCGCAAACGTCCCTTCCCAAAATGAACATTCCTTACTCTCACATTGAGTAGCTCTCCCTCCCCCGCGCTCCTTTAATTTTCTTCCCCTCCCTCCGTCGACCTCCCTCCCCCTCCCTCCCTCCCTCCCTCCCTTCCCCATCCCTCCCTCCCTTCCCTCTCTTTCCCTCCCCTCCCTCCCTCCCTCTCCGCCTCCCCCTCCCCCTCCCTCCCCCTCCCCCTTCCCCTCCCTCCGTCGACCTCCCTCCCCCTCCCTCCCTCCCTCCCTCCCTTCCCTCTCTTTCCCTCCCCTCCCTCCCTCCCTCTCCGCCTCCCCCTCCCCCTCCCTCCCCCTCCCCCTTCCCCTCCCTCCCCTTCCCCCTCCCCCTCCCCCTTCCCACCTCCCCCCTCCCCCTTCCCCTCCCTCCCC
Source organism: Penaeus vannamei (assembly GCF_042767895.1). Classification (NCBI taxonomy): domain Eukaryota; kingdom Metazoa; phylum Arthropoda; class Malacostraca; order Decapoda; family Penaeidae; genus Penaeus; species Penaeus vannamei. Next base: position 27,546,370 of record NC_091579.1, read on the forward strand.
TCCCCCTCCCACCCTCCCTCCCCCTTTCCCATCCCTCCCCCCTTCCCCCTTCCCCTCCCCCTCTCCCTCCCTCCCCTCCCCCTTCCCCTCCCTCCTTCCTCCCTTCCCTCCCCTCCCTCCCCCACCCCCTCTCCGCCTCCCTCCTCGCAGAGTGATTGGGAAGCACCGGGCGAAGGACCTAATCCGGAGATCGATTGAGTGACGGATTGGGATTGGGAATTGAATTGATCTCGAAGCATCAAGCAATCGCGTCTGGATGGATCTCGATGAGCGGAGCGTCGTGTGTATTCTCCCTTTTTTTCTATTCCTTCTATTTCTCCTTTTTTCTCTTCCTTTTTCTCATTTCTTGGGTATACTGATTTTTGTTTTTTCCTTTTCTTGGGTATACTGATCTTTTTTTCCCTTTTCTTGGGTATACTGCTTTCCTTTTCTTTTTTCCTTTCGTTTTCTCTCTTTTTTCTTTCTCGTTTCTTCTTTTCTCTTACCTTGGGCATGCTTTTTTTCTTTTCTTTTTTCTCTTTCTCACTTCCTCTTTCTCTTCCTTTGGGTACACTCCTTCTTTTCTACTCCGCTTTCTCTCTTCCTCTTTCTCTTTTTGTCTTCCTCTTTCTATTCCCTTAGGCATACTCCTCTTTTTTTCCTCCTCTTTCTCTTTCTCTTCCCTAGGGAATACTCTTCTTTTTCCGCTTTCTCTCTTCCTGTTTCTCTTCTTTCCCTACTCCTTTCTCTTCCCCTTCCCTTCCCCTTTACCCTTTCACTCCCCATGTCCTCCCTCTCTCCCTTCTCGCTTCTCCCTCTCTCCTTTCCACCTTTCCACTTCTTCTATCTTCCCTCCCTTCTTTTCCCCACCCTTTTCTCTTCCTCTTCCCTTCTCCTTTACCCTCTCCCTCTCCTCCCTCTCTCGATTCTCGGTTTTCCCTCTTTTCTCTCTTTACTCCCTTCCTCTTTCTTCCACCTTTCCCCTTCCTGTCTCTTCCCTCTTTTCTTTCCCCTTTTTCCCAACACTTTTCTCTTTATCTTTCCTTCTCCTTTATTCTTTCACTCCCCATGTCCTATTTCTCTCGCTTCTCCCTCTCTCTTTTCCTCCTTTCCACTTCTCTCTTCCCTCCCTTCTGTCTCCTTTTTCCTTACCCCTTTCTCCTCCCTTTCCCTTTGACCTTTCATTCCCCATGGATCATAAATGACACCTTTTTAGCTATCTCTTTCTCTCCTCTTTCCCCTTAACTCTATCCTCTCTTTCTCTCCTCTTTCTCTCTTCCTCTCCTCCCCTTTCCCGTCTCGCTTCTCCCTCTCTCTTTTCCACCCTTCCCCTTCTCTCTTCCCTCCCTTCTTCCCCCTCTTTTCCCCTTTTGTTTCCCCCTTCCTTCCCCTTTACCCTCTCCTTCTCTTCCCGTTTCGCTTCTCCCTCTCTCCTTTCCACCTTTCCCCTTCTTCTCTCTTCCCTCCCTTCTTTTCCCCTTTTGTTTTCCCCTTTCCTTCCCCTTTACTCTCTTCCTCTCCTCCCTTCTCGCTTCTCTCTCTCTCCTTTCCACATTTCCCCTTCCCTCTTTTTTCCCTGCTAACCTCTTTTTTCCTACCGCTTTCTCTTTCTCCTCTCTTCTTCTTTACCCTCTCATTCCCCATGGATCATAAATGACACCTAGTTAGCCACGCAGGCTGTCAGGCGGTGTCATGGCCGTCAACACGACACTTTTTGTTTTTATTCTATTTCTTTGGAGATGTTTATGCTCTTATTTCTTGTCCTTCTTTCGCTTTTTCTTTTTTTTCACTTTTTACTTCTATTTATTCTGTTCACTAGTTTTCTATTCCTTTTTTTATTTACTTTTTAAAGACTTTTTACTTCTATGTGTTCTCTATTTTTATTTTCCTTTCTTTACTTTTTTAAAACTTTTTACTTCTATTTGTTCTGTTCTCTAGTTTTCTCTTCCTTTTTTCAATTTTTACTTTTATTTGTTCTATTTCTTTCCTGCTTGCAAGTTCTTTCTTTTCCTTTCTTTTTCATTTTTACTTCTATTTCTTTTGTTCTCTCTTTGTTTTCGGTTTCCTTTTTTTAGTGTGATTCCCTTTATTTTCTTTCTAGCCTGGTCTGTTTGTCAAAACGATTTCTACCTATCTATATCTGTGTATGCGTCTCTCTGCTCTCTCTCTCTCTCTTTCTCTCTCTCTCTCTTCATCTATCTATCTATCTATCTATCTATCTATCTCTATCTCTATCTATCTATCTATCTATCTCTGTCTCTGTCTCTGTCTCTGTCTCTGTCTCTGTCTCTGTCTCTGTCTCTGTCTCTGTCTCTGTCTCTGTCTCTGTCTCTGTCTCTGTCTCTCTCTCTCTCTCTCTCTCTCTCTCTCTCTCTCTCTCTCTCTCTCTCTCTCAGTCTATCTGTCTGTTGGTTTATCTGTTTAACTATCTATCTTTCTGTCTACCTATTTATTTGTCTATTTATATGTATATCTATCTATCCCTCTATGTATGTGCATGTATGTATACAAATATATATTCCTATTTTACATGAGATATGAGATATAATGAGATATAATTCCATGATTCATTTAAATACACTCTCTTTGCCCATATCTAATCATTTTCATTAATACACTT
>NC_091579.1:27553966-27566466 GCF_042767895.1 Penaeus vannamei
GGCACTTGTTTATTTCTTTTCTCTGTTTGTTCGTACACACACACACACATACACACACAGACACAAATACACACACACACATACATACAAACACAAACACACACACATGCATACAAACACACACACATACAATCACAAACACACACACATGCAAAAAAAAAAAAAAAAAAACACACTCACACATACAAGAACAAACACACACAAACACACATACACACACACAAACACACACATAAACTCACACACAAACACACACACATACACAAACACAAAGACACACACACACACAAAGACACACACACACATTTCGATTAACAATCCCTTGATTCTATGACAAAAATTAACTTGTTCTTTTTAATATTCATCTGTTCGGAAGTGATGCACCAAAGGATGACATATATTCCCGAGTATTTTTCCAAATCCTTTTGCTAGCTGTTGTCATCTTTGAGGAAAGTATGGCAAAAAATATAATCGTGAACGTTGAAAAAAATAGATATCATAAAAAAAAAAAAACTTGATGAAATAAAAAGGATATAAAAGCACCACTTTTGACGATTAACCTGCGGCCTCGAGCCCGCTGCTGCGGCCGCCGTCGGGGCCGACCCGCCCGCCCGCGCCGGCGGTGCAGGGCCCGCCCATTCCCCGGTTTGGGGGCTTGGGCCGGTGGCTGGACCTGCCTGTCAGTCTGCCCCGTCTGCCTTGTCTTCCTCGGGCAGGGGCTGGTTCGGGCTTTCCCCCTTCGACCCCCTGCGCCCTCGCTGGCCGTGGGCGGCGGCGTAGGGGACGGGCGCGGCCCTGCCGGGATCGCCTACCCGAAGGGGCCGTTTTTCCCTGGCGGGCGGCCGAGGGCGGGCCCTGGGCGCGGTCGTGATGGCTGAGGGCCACTGGTTACCCCGGCGGCCCCCGGTCGGCATCGTGGCGCGAGCCCGCGACCTTTGCTGTGCCAGGTTCGGGGGAGAGGGAAATTCGGGGAAGGGACCGACGCCCGAGCTTACCAAGAGCACAGGACGGAGCCCAAACCCCCAAAAGACACCACACACCCCCGGACGTAAGAACAGGGAGAAAAGAGCAGAGCAGCAAGGGACAGAAGGGAAAGCAGCAGGGAGAGCGCCGCAACGGTGAGGGAGGGAAGAGATGCGGCCATGGGTGTCCCCCTATAGTTGTCGGCGCGGTCCCTCAGCCAACACGACCGCAAACAGGGGCCCCTCCTGCGCCACGCCCAGGGAGAGGACGCCCTCCGCACGCCCCACCACCCACGCCCCGGTAAACGCCTCACTTTCTCGTGGGTGGAGGGCGGGGAGCAACGGGCCCCCAGCCGCCAACCCCGCTGCACCGCCTCTTGCCCCCGCCCGCCACGCTCGCCGGCCGGCCCCGAGGGCGGCCTGCTCGGGCCGGCTCCGGACCCGAGGGGGACCCCCGCCCGCCTTGCCGCGTTCCGGCCCAGCCCAGCACGCTCGGCAGGGGGTGGGGAGAGGGCCGCGCGTTGGCGGGCCAGGGCAGCGGGGATGTCGCGGCCACGGCTTGCCGCCGCCGCCGCCGCCCGCCGACACCCAAATGAAGGTGGACCACCCTGTAGTTGTCGGCGCGGGCCGACTCAGCCCACACGTCCGCGGGGCAGGGGCCGCTCGGCCCCGGGGGCCAGGGAAGGCAGCCCCTCCGACGGCCCCGGCAGCCAGGCCTCCCCCAAAGCCTGTCCCGCTTTCGGGGACGGGAGCCGGAGAGGCAGGGGCTTCCTCACTGCGGCGGGGGGCACGCCCGCGCCCGCCGCCGTCGCCTCCGCCCCCGGCCCGAGAGGGCGCAGGGGGCAGGAGAGCCCAAGCCGCCCGCCCGGAGGGCTAGGCCCAACCAGCAGGGGGACCCCGCACCGCCCGTGCAAGGCCCCCGCCCGGCCCCGACGGCGAACTCGACGCGGGGCTCGCCGCCCGCCCGCCCGCAGCCGAAGGTGGCCCCCCCTATAGTTGTCGGCGCAGGCCCTCAGCCATCACGACCGCGCCCAGGGCCCGCCCTCGGCCGCCCGCCAGGGAAAAACGGCCCCTTCGGGTAGGCGATCCCGGCAGGGCCTCGCCCGTCCCCTACGCCGCCGCCCACGGCCCGCGAGGGCGCAGGGGGTCGAAGGGGGAAAGCCCGAACCAGCCCCTGCCCGAGGAAGACGAGGCAGACGGGGCAGACTGACAGGCAGGTCCAGCCACCGGCCCGCCGCCCTCGGCCCGAGAGGGCGCGGGGGACGCAGGGGAAAGGGGAAAGGAAGCCCAAGCCGCCAAACCGGGGAATGGGCGAGCCCTGCACCGCCGGTGCGGGCGGGTCGGCCCCGACGGCGGCCGCAGCAGCGGGCTCGAGGCCGCAGGTTAATCGTCAAAAGTGGTGCTTTTATATCCTTTTTATTTCATCAAGTTTGTTTTTTTTTATGATATCTATTTTTTTCAACGTTCACGATTATATTTTTTGCCATACTTTCCTCAAAGATGACAACAGCTAGCAAAAGGATTTGGAAAAATACTCGGGAATATATGTCATCCTTTGGTGCATCACTTCCGAACAGATGAATATTAAAAAGAACAAGTTAATTTTTGTCATAGAATCAAGGGATTGTTAATCGAAATGTGTGTGTGTCTTTGTGTGTGTGTCTTTGTGTGTGTGTGTGTGTGTGTGTGTGTGTCTTTGTGTTTGTGTATGTGTGTGTGTTTGTGTGTGAGTTTATGTGTGTGTTTGTGTGTGTGTATGTGTGTTTGTGTGTGTTTGTTCTTGTATGTGTGTTTTTTTTTTTGTTTTTTTTTTTTTTTTGCATGTGTGTGTGTTTGTGATTGTATGTGTGTGTGTTTGTGATTGTATGTGTGTGTGTTTGTATGCATGTGTGTGCTTGTGTTTGTATGTATGCGTGTGTGTTTGTGTTTGTATGTATGTGTGTGTGTGTATTTGTGTCTGTGTGTGTATGTGTGTGTGTGTACGAACAAACAGAGAGAAAGAAATAACATTGACAACGGTGCCAACGTGTTAACTGAGCCATACTTTTATTAAATGCATATGTATAGGAAAATAAAATAAAATGATATTTACAATGATACTTGCCAGCTGACATGCGTTTAATAAATGTATATTTCCATAAAAGTAGAATAACATAAAGAACATTAACAATGGCGCCAACGTGTTAACTGGCGTCGCGTGGATCGATCTAAAGCCTATAATAAAAATAATAAGTTAGAAAAAGAAGTTTTATTGTCCTGCCCTGTGAGCTTGAGTTCTGCATAATGGATATTTAGTCTCCGGTTAGGTAGCTGTTCAGTGAATTTATGTTTATAATGTCATTTAGCACTTCAGTAAGGAATGTTTTTAATGTTTTCGTCTGTCAGCATCAGCACGGAGTTTCTGACTATTACATTCTAGGTTCTTTCGTCCCCAACACCCCTAGTCATTCGCTTTACCGGATGGAACTCGTTCGATGCGAGTGCCAGCTATCCTGAGGGAAACTTCGGAGGGAACCAGCTACTAGATAGTTGGATTGGTCTTTCGCCCCTATACTCAGCTCTGGCGATCGATTTGCACGTTAGAAACGCTTCGGACCTCCACCAGGCTTTCCCGGCCGGTCCGGAGAAGAAGTCAAACTACGAGCGTTTCAACCGCAACAACTTTAATATACGCTAGTGGAGCTGGAATTACCGCGGCGGCTGGCACCAGACTTGCCCTCCACTCGATCCTCGTACAAGGATTTAAAGTGTACTCATTCCAATTGCGAGGCCCCGTTCGGGGCTCGCAACAGTATTTTTCGTCACTACCTCCCCGTGCCGGGAGTGGATAATTTGCGCGCCTGCTGCCTTCCTTAGATGTGGTAGCCGTTTCTCAGGCTCCCTCTCCGGAATCGAACCCTGATTCCCCGTTACCCGTGATAGCAACTGTAGGCGTTTAACTTACAATCGAGAGCTGATAAGGCAGACGCCTGCAGGACGCGGCGCCGACCCAACCCGGGTTACGGGAGGGGTCGTGCGCTCGGCAAAAGTTATTCTGATTCACCAAGATGTGTGCGGCCGGCCCCTTGCGGGAACCGGCTGCCGAGGGTTTTTGTCTAATAAAAGCGCTCCTCCCTCGCGGTCGGAGACTACAAAGGCATGTATTAGCTCTAGAATTACCACAGTTATCCAAGTAATGCGGTTCAGCAGAGATCCAATGAGTTATATCTGATTTAATGAGCCGTCCGCGGTTTCGCCTTAAGTCGGCCTGTACTTACACATGCATGGCTTAATCTTTGAGACAAGCATATGACTACTGGCAGGATCAACCAGGTAGAAGCAACAACGCACACTAGCGTGGTCGTCGTCATATGAACAACATTAGGAGGAGGAGGACATGGAAGAAGGAGGAGGAAGAGGAGGGAGACGATAGTAGCTTTCTCGAGCGGGGGGGCGGCAGCAGCAGCAGCTGCCAATATGGGCTGCGCTGCCCCATTACCGGGCAGGCAATGCCGCCGCCGCCGCCGCCGCCGCCGCTCTTCCGCTGCGGTCTTGCCTTCCTGCCTGCCTTCCTTCTTCCTCTCACTTCTCTCTCGACCTCTCTGGTTATTGTTACTTTGGCTTTTCACATGGCAAAACCCCCCCGGAAAAGCCCGACGACTCTCGCCCCGCTCTCCCGCTGCTGAGGCCAGAAGCCACACCAGGAAGGGATGGGGACGAAGGAGGGGGGGCATTTCAAATAAAGGGGGGGCCGCACTCTTTTCGATGGCTGGTTGTTGGGGGTCGTTTCTCTTTCGACTCAGGGTGCGCCGCACACAGCGTCGCCGGACCAGAACAACGGCCGCGGCGAGCTCCCTCCCGGGCGCGAGCCCTTCTCTCTATCGCCATCGTGGTCGTGCAGCGACGAGGAGGACAGAGGGGGGAGGGGGAGGGGGGGAGAGGGGCGCGGCGCAGGCAGGCCAGCCGGCCGGGACAGGCGGGGCTGCCAAGGCAGTGGGGCACAGGCTCCTTTTCAACCTGCCTCACCCGTGGGCTCCGCAGGAGGAGGGGCGTGGGATTGCCGGGGGTTTCTTCCTTTCTCGCCGCAAGGGTGTGCACACCCGGGATCTAACTCCGCGCTACCGGCGAAACGTGGCCGAGGGGAGAAGAACCGCAGGGGGCTCAGCCGTCGCGAGGGAAAGGCCGCAAAAGGGGGGCGGCACTCGGAAACCATTCCGAACGTCAAGAGAGGGGCGGTCGCCTGTGTGAAGGGCAGGACCACAGCCGACACTGGCGGGGGTGGCACGGGGACTGGTTACCCCGGCGGCCCCCGGTCGGCATCGTGGCGCGAGCCCGCGACCTTTGCTGTGCCAGGTTCGGGGGAGAGGGAAATTCGGGGAAGGGACCGACGCCCGAGCTTACCAAGAGCACAGGACGGAGCCCAATACCCCAAAAGACACCACACACTCCCGGACGTAAGAACAGGGAGAAAAGAGCAGAGCAGCAAGGGACAGAAGGGAAAGCAGCAGGGAGAGCGCCGCAACGGTGAGGGAGGGAAGAGATGCGGCCATGGGTGTCCCCCTATAGTTGTCGGCGCGGTCCCTCAGCCAACACGACCGCAAACAGGGGCCCCTCCTGCGCCACGCCCAGGGAGAGGACGCCCTCCGCACGCCCCACCACCCACGCCCCGGTAAACGCCTCACTTTCTCGCGGGTGGAGGGCGGGGAGCAACAGGCCCCCAGCCGCCAACCCCGCTGCACCGCCTCTTGCCCCCGCCCGCCACGCTCGCCGGCCGGCCCCGAGGGCGGCCTGCTCGGGCCGGCTCCGGACCCGAGGGGGACCCCCGCCCGCCTTGCCGCGTTCCGGCCCAGCCCAGCACGCTCGGCAGGGAGTGGGGAGAGGGCCGCGCGTTGGCGGGCCAGGGCAGCGGGGATGTCGCGGCCACGGCTTGCCGCCGCCGCCGCCCGCCGACACCCAAATGAAGGTGGACCACCCTGTAGTTGTCGGCGCGGGCCGACTCAGCCCACACGACCGCGGGGCAGGGGCCGCTCGGCCCCGGGGGCCAGGGAAGGCAGCCCCTCCGACGGCCCCGGCAGCTTGACCCGAGGGGGACCCGCGCCCGCCTTGCCGCGTTCCAGCCCAGCCCAGCACGCTCGGCAGGGGGTGGGGAGAGGGCCGCGCGTTGGCGGGCCAGGGCAGCGGGGATGTCGCGGCCACGGCTTGCCGCCGCCGCCGCCCGCCGACACCCAAATGAAGGTGGACCACCCTGTAGTTGTCGGCGCGGGCCGACTCAGCCCACACGACCGCGGGGCAGGGGCCGCTCGGCCCCGGGGGCCAGGGAAGGCAGCCCCTCCGACGGCCCCGGCAGCCAGGCCTCCCCCAAAGCCTGTCCCGCTTTCGGGGACGGGAGCCGGAGAGGCAGGGGCTTCCTCACTGCGGCGGGGGGCACGCCCGCGCCCGCCGCCGTCGCCTCCGCCCCCGGCCCGAGAGGGCGCAGGGGGCAGGAGAGCCCAAGCCGCCCGCCCGGAGGGCTAGGCCCAACCAGCAGGGGGACCCCGCACCGCCCGTGCAAGGCCCCCGCCCGGCCCCGACGACGAACTCGACGCGGGGCTCGCCGCCCGCCCGCCCGCAGCCGAAGGTGGCCCCCCCTATAGTTGTCGGCGCAGGCCCTCAGCCATCACGACCGCGCCCAGGGCCCGCCCTCGGCCGCCCGCCAGGGAAAAACGGCCCCTTCGGGTAGGCGATCCCGGCAGGGCCGCGCCCGTCCCCTACGCCGCCGCCCACGGCCCGCGAGGGCGCAGGGGGTCGAAGGGGGAAAGCCTGAACCAGCCCCTGCCCGAGGAAGACGAGGCAGACGGGGCAGACTGACAGGCAGGTCCAGCCACCGGCCCGCCGCCCTCGGCCCGAGAGGGCGCGGGGGACGCAGGGGAAAGGGGAAAGGAAGCCCAAGCCGCCAAACCGGGGAATGGGCGAGCCCTGCACCGCCGGTGCGGGCGGGTCGGCCCCGACGGCGGCCGCAGCAGCGGGCTCGAGGCCGCAGGTTAATCGTCAAAAGTGGTGCTTTTATATCCTTTTTATTTCATCAAGTTTGTTTTTTTTTTATGATATCTATTTTTTTCAACGTTCACGATTATATTTTTTGCCATACTTACAAAAGTGATGCCGCATCCTCGCTACAGGGGGCTGTGCCACAGATTGAAGCAATCTGCCGGGCACAGTGAGACATCACACCTGCCACACCTGTAGCGCGTCTCCTTCCTCACGTTGCGGCTTACTCGGCAGTGACGACACCGGCGGTACTTTCGCCCTGGATTGAAAGCCAGGACGTGGCCCTGTGGTACCTGCTGGCGCTGCTGCTGACGTGGGGCGTTCCGGCGGCGAGGAGGCGATGGGGTGGCAGCCGGAGGCGTCCGAAGGCCACTCCTTCTCCCGTAGGCCGGAGGTTGATCGAGGAAGTTAGCTATGATCTCCAGGCGGAACTCAAGCTGGGTCAGGGTGCCACCCAACGCCCTGTGAACCACGAAAGCATTCACCACCGCCATGTCGAGCAAGTGGTAAAACACATTCTGGTACCACTTGTTAGTTCGTCTGGTTGTGGAGTACGACGCGGCCAACTGATCGGCAAGGTCTACCCCCTTCTTCCCCACGTTGTAGTCAACGACGGCTTGGGGCTTCGTCCGGACTATACCACGGCGGTTTGGGGGCAGGTCAACCATGTCTGGGCCGTGGATGGTAGAAAGCATATGCACCGGCTTCCGATCCATCCAAGACATAGCCAACATCCCCGTCGCCGAAGTCCGGAAGTCGACGTCGCCGCGGGCGCTCACCTTGAGGTCCTTCGGCATGAACTTGCGGTTCAGCCGAACTGTTCCCACGGCGTTCGTCTTCCTTGATGACAGGTAATGGAAAAGTTCCGGGGAGCTGTACCAGTTGTCCAAGTACAGCTCGTAACCCTTCTCGAAGAAGCAGGCGCGGTTCATGAGGTCGGTCACAGCCTTCATGCTGGCAGGTACGTCGCCGCGGTCCTGGCCCATGTAGACATTGAAGGCACTGGTGTAGCCAGCACCAGCACCATCACTCTCGCACAGGCGATATACCTTCATCCCGAACCGCGCCCTCTTCGTCGGGTTGAATTGAATCGCGTGGTGACGTCCCCTGAACGCCCACAGCGACTCATCAACCACGATTTTCCTGTCAGGGATATAGACCGTCTTGAACGTCGTATCGAGGATATCCAACACCGGTCGCAGCTTCCACAGACGGTCGGTGTCGGCACGGGGGTCCTCGTTGTCCGAGAAGTGAAGCCGACTTTGCAGTAAATCAAATCTATCCCTGGTCATCGTTTCAGGGAACACAGACGAGGAAAGCAACCGGTTCTTCGACCAATAATACCGCGAATGCGGTCGCGGCTGCAGGCCCATGAGCAGGCGGAGGCCAATGAATGACTGCAGCTCCTCCACAGTCGTATTCTCCCAAGTCTTCATGTGTGAAGATGGGGTGACCGGCCTCTGCTCCACATACCGGTTGGTCTCCCTCGTCATAGTGTCCCACAATTCCGGTGTCAGGAAGCAGTCCAAGATCTCTCTTGCCGTCGAGTCGGCATGCAGGAGGCATGCTTCTTCGACCCCTGGGACGCCCTGGAAGGGGTGACGGCGCACGAAAGGCCTCTTCTTCTTCCAGACGAAACCCGGAGTCCCTGGAGCGTTCCTCATAGCAAACCGACGTGCAACAGCTGACAACGGCTCGTCGGAGTCGATGGACGTGTCATGCGACGACACGTAATCAAACTCCTCCCAGTCGGCGTCGCTCTCCGTTGCCTCCGGCGAGTAGTCGGCATCGTCGTCAGAATCGTCAACATCCATATCCCAGTCGGAGTCTGGGATGTTGGGAATGGCGGTGGATCGTCCAGAGTTGGCAGGTTGGGCTGAGGAGTCGAGAGCCTCCCTCATCTCTCCTCGACCAGACGCGGTCTCATAGAGGTAGAAGTGAGACTCCGGAGCATTCCTCAACCGTCTCGGGCCCTCTCCCGAAGTTGATGGTCTGGGGTCGTCAGGGTCGGAGTCGTAAAGGTTCCTTACGGCATGCGAGTTCCTGTAGAATAAAAACAAAGTTAGAATCTCAAAAAAGAAGTAAAAAGGCATAAAAGAAGAAAGAAAAGTATATACATTACACCAAATAACCATGTTAGCATTATTCATCATTATTCTTACTTTGACGAGCGGCAGCGTTGGGTTCGTAGTTGGCGGGACATTTTCAATATGCTATCAGAAGATCGATCAGCAATGACAAAAGTCTGGCCTGGAATGAAAAAATTACCCTCCTCCCCCCTATTTATAGACTTTCTGCTCCCGCCTTCACGGTCATTGACCAATCAGAATGACCCATGTTGACCAATTACGTGACCTCTTGTCAGTTGGGGCTATGGGGGAGGGGGGAAGGTGAAACCTCGGGAAGAAGGGGGTGGTGGTAGGCCCCTCCAGCCAGAGGTCTTCCCTCCCCCTCTCCCCCTTTGCCCCACCTGACAAGAGGTCACGTGACAAGATGTCACGTGACCCCTTCCCTCTCCGTCCCACCTGGCCATTGGTCAACGTGGGTCACCCTACCCGTAGTCTTCCCTCTCTCCCTCCCCCCACAGACCCACCTAATGCAAACCCGCCCCTCCTACATCCCGAGGTCCTCCCTCCCCCCTTCCCTCTCCGTCCCACCTGGTGCGAGGCCCCTCCAGCCAGAGGTCTTCCCTCCCCCTTTGCCCCACCTGACAAGAGGTCACGTGACCCCTTCCCTCTCCGTCCCACCTGGCCATTGGTCAACGTGGGTCACCCTACCCGTGGTCTTCCCTCTCCCCCTCCCCCCACAGACCCCCCTAATGCTAACCCGCCCCTCCTACATCCCGAGGTCCTCCCTCCCCCCTTCCCTCTCCGTCCCACCTGGTGCGTACCATCCCTGATTCCCGATGTGTCCCCGCCTCCTTTCCCCCATAGCTTCAATTTTTATCTTTTTATTCTTTTTAGCAGAATATGGAAAGGTAGGACGCGCCTCACCTGACAGAGGTCACATAACTGGTCAAAGCAGGTAATTTTGATTGTCAATGACCGTGACGGCATAATGCGCTAAGCACCACTCCTCTCCGAGGTCTTCCCTCCCTTCCTGCAGGTGGGCCAGTGGGGAGGAGGGTGAGAAGCTGATCTTATTGCTAACACACGGATTAGTGAATTGCAGTTAGAAAAAAAAAGAAACTTTTGTCATGTACGGCAGTGGGGGAAGGGAGGGGGGATAACACATCTCCATGTGAACGCCGAGGATAAAATTTCGCCGTCGGCTATGGCCGACGGCAGGTCGGTCCCGTCCTGAACCCGTCGAAGATCATCGTCGGCTCATGCCGACGCCCGGAAAAATATGTATTTGCCGGCCGTCGGCATTTGGGTTAAGTGAAAGATAACATTCATTCTACTTTTTTTTTCTTAAGTGAAAGATAACATTCATTCTACATTTTTTTTCTTAAATGAAAGATAACATTCATTCTACTTTTTTTTCTTAAGTGAAAGATAACATTCATTCTACATTTTTTTTTTAAGTGAAAGATAACATTCATTCTACATTTTTTTCTTAAGTGAAAGATAACATTCATTCTAATTTTTTTTTTAAGTGAAAGATAACATTCATTCTACATTTTTTTCTTAAGTGAAAGATAACATTCATTCTACTTTTTTTTTCTTAAGTGAAAGATAACATTCATTCTACATTTTTTTTCTTAAGTGAAAGATAACATTCATTCTACATTTTTTTTCTTAAGTGAAAGATAACATTCATTCTACATTTTTTTTTTTCTTAAGTGAAAGATAACATTCATTCTTTTTTTTTTGAGTGAAAGATAACATTCATTCTAATTTTTTCTTCTTAAGTGAAAGATAACATTCATTCTACATTTTTTTTTTTTTTGAGTGAAAGATAACATTCATTCTACATTTTTTTTTTTTTTTTTAGTGAAAGATAACATTCATACTACATTTTTTTTTTTTTTTTTGAGTGAAAGATAACATTCATTCTACATGTTTTTTTTTAAGTAAAAGATAACTCATTCTACATTTTTTTTTTTAAGTAAAAGATAACATTCATTCTACATTTTTTGTTTTGTTTTAAGTAAAAGAATTTCAGTGGCTTTGTTAACTCTTTTCCATCCGAGTCATGCTACTTAAGGGATAATAATATTTGTCGAAAAGGATTCCTTCGTTCGAGCTTCTTTGTTTTGCTTTTGAGTAACTTTCTTCTTCTTCTTCTCCCCCTTCACTATTCTCTTCTTCCCTTCTTCTTCTTCTTCCTCTTCCTTTATAGCTTTTCTTATTCGTCTTCTTCTTATATTTCTTCTTCTTCGTCTTACTCTTCCCTTTTCTCTCTTTTTTTTTTTTTTTTTTTTTTTTTGATTCTCTTTTTTCTTCTTTCTTTTCCTCAGATTCCTACTCCTCCCTTTTCTTCTTCTTTTTCACCTTCTCCTTTTTCTATTTTTCCTTCTTCTTTTTAATTTCTCTTTCTTTCTATTCTTCCTCTTCCTTCTCCTTCTTCTTCTTTTTCTTCTATCTCATTCTTCTGCTTATTGTTCTACTCCTTCTTCTTTTTCATCTTCATCTTTTTACCCCTTTTTTTTTTGCTTCTTCTTCTGTTTCTCGTTATCCTTCTCCACCTTCTTCTACGTTTTCGTCCCCTTCTTTTGTTCCTCCTATTTCATCTCCTATTTCTCCTTCTCCCCCTCATCCTCCTTCGCCGTCTTCGCCTTAACTCTTCCAACTGGAAATATAATTAATTAAAAAACAAAACAAAAAAAAATAAGATTAAATCAAATGACGTAAGACCGTAAAGAGAGAGGGAGGGGGGGGGGGAGGGAGAGAGGAGGAGGGAGAGAGTGAGAGAGGAAGGGAGAGAGAGAGGGAGGGAGAGAGAGAGAAAGGGGGGGAAAGAGGGAGGGAGAGAGGAAAGGAGAGAGGGAGGGAGGGAGGGAGAGAGAAGAGAGGGGGGGGAGAGAGAAGAGAGGGAGGAGGAGGGGGAGAGAGAGAAGAGAGGGGGGGAAGAGCAGAGAGGGAGGAGGAGGGAGAGACAGAGGGAGGAGGAGGAGAGAGAGGAAGAGAGGGAGGGAAGAGCAGAGAGGAAAGGAGAGAGAGGGGGAGAGAAGAGCAGAGAGGGAGGGAGAGAGAGGGAGGAGAGGGCAGAGAGGGAGGAGAGAGCAGAGAGGGAGGGAGAGAGAGAGGGAGGAGAGAGCAGAGAGGGTGGGAAGAACAGAGAGGAAAGGAGAGAGTAAGGGAAGAGCAGAGAAGGAGGGAGGGAGAGAGTTTACACGTGCAAGGTATTCCATGACCCTGACCGTCAACACAAAAAAAGAGAGAATCATTTTCCACATCACTCCTAAGCTCAGTGGCCGCAGGTGTGAATAACGTGCGTGTGTGCCATTGAATTTACGATTTTCTGAAGCTGTTGGAGATTTTAAGCTTCCCTAGTGAACTTTTGCTGTCCTTGTTTGTTTTTGTTTTTCTTTTCGAGTTAAGCCAGTCGCAGATTTATCGATATAGTGCTGAATGTGGCAATTTGAGG
>NC_091579.1:27571466-27573966 GCF_042767895.1 Penaeus vannamei
GTAAGATGAGGTTAAAACTCTCCCTGGGTTTGGGCTCTCTCCTGCCGGAACATACAAGGTGAAGATTTTGTAGACCAGGCGGGGGGGGGGGGGAGCGGTATACTCCTATACAATGCGGAAATGTGTTACTACACTATGCTTGCTAGTATTCTACCAATATCTCTCGAAATTCCCTGATATATAGGCCTATCATACCATCCCAGCTATCGAGACCGATATCGTAGTTATGCTTCGCTTCCGAATGAAATGGGTGCTAGATTCGTTCGAAAAACGACGAAAGCTATTGGAAAATTATTCTAATCACCCAAAAAATGGTGTGGGGTTGCATTTCCAACTTTACCTAAAATCTAAAGCATTAATTGTAGTTATAACAGATCAGAGATAGTGAGATATGTGTTTTATGTAAATCAATGCATATATTCATAGACGTCTGTAGATTAATAGATAATCGCCATTATCATTGTCATCGTCATCATCATCATTTTAGTACCAATTATAGTTGGAACTAAAAGCTATCAGAGAACGTATACCTCCGCTGAGGAAATAAAAATATTCACACGAAGAATTACATGAAAATACCCTCTTTCTCAGTTACTCCGGTGACGTCCGTGTTTCCCTATCTCACTCGATCTGGAATAACACTCAGAACAACACTCCTTTTTTGTACCAATGACAGAATCATTCTCGCCTCTGTAACAACCGTAGTTGGAATAACACTTGTTTTTTTTTCTACCAACAATAATTAGAATAGCGATGGCCTTTGTATCAAGTATAGCTGTAATAACACTTGTCTTTTGTATTAATTATATCTGGAATACCACTCGTTCTTTGTACCGACCAAAATTGGAATAACGTTCGCTTATTATACCAGCTACACTTGGAATCAAGCTCGCTTTTTAGGCCCCATATTCTTGCACTTTATCTTTTTAACGTCTTGCTCTCTCTCTCTCTCTCTCTCTCTCTCTCTCTCTCTCTCTCTCTCTCTCTCTCTCTCTCTCTCTCTCTCTCTCTCTCTCTCTCTCTTCTATCATTACTTTCATTGTTATTGCCATTGTCATTAACATCATGATACTTTTCTTATAATATATATATATATATATATATATATATATATATATATATATATATATATATAAATATATATATATATATATATATATATGTATATGTATATATATATATATATATATATATATATATATATATGTATACATATATATATATATATATATATATATATATATATATATATATATATATATCTGCTATAGTAAACTATTATCATTATTGTTTGTACTAATATGATGAAATTATTCTCATTAACGTTTTATCATGGACAATACGTTTTCATCGTTATTCGTAGTACCAGTAAGTATATCGTTGACAGTAGCAGTAGCAATAAGGATATGATAATATTTGTACGTAGTAATAATGAATATAGTACTAAAACAGTAACAGTATGACTATTTTCCAATGCACCAACAAAAATAATTTATACCCTTACAGAGAGAGAGAGATGGAGAGAAAAGGAGAGAGAGAGAGAGAGAGAGAGAGATAAGAGAAATAGGAGGAGACAGAGAGAGAAAGACAGAAAGAAAGAAAAAGAGAGAGAGAGCGAGAAACCAGGGGAACATGTGAATCAAACATTACACCCCATTCTCTATATACCTCTTCCGCGTACGGCTTTTAAGAGAACTGTAAGAAGCTCTAAGTCGTTCGGGAATATCGAACCATCACGATCCTCCGTCACGTTTTTCGACCATCACCTCATTATACGCAATATACAGCGACCCCCTGACTCGAAATACGGAAATGAGGATTAGGATTTAAGATAATTTTCTTCGTTTTTTTTTTCGTTTTTTTTTTTCTTTTTTTCTTTTTTTAGCTGACTAGGGAAAAGGAGAGATAGAAACAAAAACAGGAGTAAGAGAGATGGTGGTGGAAGGGAGAGAGAAAAGAAGAGAGAGAGAGAAAAGGGGGGAGTGAGGGTGGAAGAGAGAAAGCGAGAAGGGGGGGGGGGGTAAGTGAGATAGAGAGAGAATAACACGAATCATCACGTTTTATACAGTATATATATATATATATATATATATATATATATATATATATATATATATATATATATATACCTAGTCATATATAGTATACAGCCGAGGACGATGACCTGACGAGAGATATGGAAGGATGATCAGTCATTCTATCATAGCGGCTGAAGGGAGTTGCGTTCCAGCCACGAGGATCCCCCTGTGCAAGTTGCTTAAGATGACCCTCGTCCCTCATGATACAGTCGTTGGGGGGAGGGGGGAGGGGGATGAATAGTCCCGTCCACTGTAGGGCATGATCCAATGCAAGGTCCTCTTGCATGATTACAAGACTCTATGGCACAGGGCAGAGTCCAAGTTTCAGTATATCAGTATCAAGGTCTTGAATATGCACTTTTGTTTCATGTCGAGAAAGTTCCTGGTTCCTGCTGTCGGCCAATTTATCTGTTGACTTGATT
>NC_091579.1:27601466-27611466 GCF_042767895.1 Penaeus vannamei
TTGGAACTGCTAGTGGAGTTTGAGGAGTACTCCTACCATACTATCTCTCTGGACACTATCAAGACCATCCAGGAACACTGTCCACACCTTCAACGTCTGGAGATGAAACACGTCAACATATCCTCTAATCCTGGGGATCATCTGCACTCCAAGAACACCATCGCCCTCCCGGAACTCAAGGAACTCGTCTTGTCCAGCGCGGTGATCCAGCCAGCCTCCCTGGAAACACTGTTGTCCGGCAACGAGTCTCTGGAATCCCTTGTTCTAGACGTCAACCAAGATGCTCTTACTGACACGGTCCTTGCCACATTCCTCAAGCGCAACAGTCTTCATCGGCTGAGTTCCATCTTCCTGGGTGCCGGATCGCTGTCAGCCCAAGCCCTCACGTCCCTCTTGTGTCTGCCCGATCTGCAGAAACTGTCGCTTGACCTCAAGAGGTTCCCGTTCATCCCTGTCTTTGCTTTCAGCTCGCTGGAAGGCAGCCTCAGCAAGGGCAACTTCCAGTGCGTCCTCGCCAATATTATTAGAGATGACTGAGTCTCTCCTGTGTATATTAGGAATAACTATTTATTAATGTAACTTATTATATTTATTTAAAGCATGTATTTTATATGACTAAATACTGCTAACTTATTTATCGAATTCATTATATTTATTATGAACATATGGTTCATGGTAGACTGAAACTCATATTTATTACTATTAGATGATAGACTTGTTACCAAATCTGTTAATGATTGAGTATTATTTATGAATTAACTTATTTAAAATGCACATTTGTATGTGCATTCTGTATATTTATAGACCATGTGTCGCTAATTTATTTAACTAACTTATTGTATTTATTCTGAATATGCTAACGAACTGCTATTTATTAATAAATTATTATGTGATATTAGGCTTATTAACTTCCCTACAAATTATCGTGTTATTAACATTTTGTTATCTTTATCATTTGTGTTGTTGCTTGTTATCACAAACACTATTACCACTTTAGGTATTATTACATTTCTTCATTTATGATGTTACTAATATTATCATGATCCTGACCACTTGTAATACTCCCGGTGATTAAAATATAACTGCTCGTTAATAGTACGTTAAATAATATAAAACTAATATATATATATTATATATATATATATATAACTATTTAGAAAATATTAGAAAATTACTCAAAAATATTTTTTCCCGGTAGCCATCGTCATTTTGGTGCTACATCCAATGCTGGAGTTAGAACTTGGAACCGGTTCGAGGAGCCTTTAACATCGAAATTGAATCAACTTGGCGAATAAAAGAATTTAGATCAATGGTACACCACCTTTCTTAGATAAAAATATATATATACACATGTATGTATAAGTGTATATATATGTATATGTATCAATATATAGATGTATATAGATAAATAGATAGATTTATGAAATTTCTCTCACCTCAGTTAACATGAAAAACACCTGACCAATATTCAATTTTTAAGACTCACCTCAGATGTGTGATACTCTTGTTATAATAATTAAATTGGAATTAATATATAGGTTATCTTAAATTCATGTTTAATCATCATGGTAGTATAGATCCATTCATTATTGTGATTTCTAGATTAACACTAATATGTTTATTTTGTATTTTACTATTACTAATTCACCGAGACTTTTAAAGGATGGAAGCAGTCTGCCTCTGTTTCCTGGTGACCAACACACATTTTGTTAATTCCTTTAAATAGTAAAACCAAATTTATAATTCCTTTTTTAACACAGGAAGTCCCTTACCTGGGGGTCCCTCTAGCAGGGGGGCTCGGGGCAACTGACCCCTATGCCCCCCTCAAATCCTGCCCTGGGTACACCTCACCCTCCTGCCAACAATAATCTTGGGTGAATGTGAATTTTCAGAGGCACTGATCAGACCTTTCTGAACTGGTTAAAATGTATTTCTTGAATACTTAAGATCCCATTTATCAAGAGTGTGCGTGTATTCGTTTGTGTGTGTATGTTTGTGTGTATGTGTGTTGGTGTGTGTGTGCGTTGGAGTGTGTGTGTATGCGTGTGTGTGTGTGTGCGTGTGTGTGTGTGTGTGTGTGTGTGTGCAACCTCTTCACCGCCTGATCCCAAAGACACGAGAACCGTTGCACCAACTCATCCCCGGCACTCGACCAGCATACGAACGCACGAACTCGCCTGTACCCGGAGATGGCGATTCGGTATATATAGGAGCCCGCTGGCGGTCTTGGTCATTGGTTTAGCGGATCAGCAAGAAGCAAGACCTCTGGAGTGGTTGTGAGAATACTGATAGATAGTGAGAAATACACATACACACTTTGAAACATGTATGACAGAGAGGAATGTAAAACTGCAGAGCCATCGACAAGTTCAGGTAAGTTAATCACTGTTTTTTTTTTTTTCTTTTCTTTATTCAACGGCAATAGAGTTCCAAGTGTAGGTAGAAAGTGCTTGTAAATTTTACAGGATATTGCTTATCGATTCGTTTGTTCACTCATTTTAGAAGTGTTCCGAAATACTTTTTATGACCAGATATAATTGATGGAAAGGGAATTCAAGGTTCTTTCCTTCTTCAGAATGGCGCGGTGTGGCCCCACACAAGCAGCCACAACGACTCCGTGACATCGTTATGGATCGTGTGTCTAGCCTGGTCAGCCAAAATACATCCCTTCATCATTTCACGGTACGTACTATTAACATCTGTTTGGTTCATGAACGTAAACATCGAAGCATACGTGATATCACTTCTTCATTAGATCTGTTATCATATTTTTGTGATTGTGATATAATTTGTATTGTTATATTTACAGGAGAATGTGCGGACCTTCTGTGAAATTCTTGCTTCGTCTCTGCCACTGGATGTAAGAACAGCTGTGATGAAGAAGGTCGCATCCACCATGAAGATAAACTCACCACAGGACTTCAAGTTACTCCTGACGCTGCACCTTCTCACAGACGCCAGGCACATCAGTCTTAAGGCTGACGACATCGTGCACCTTGACACAGACGACTGCCATGAAATACTACAGCTGGTCAAAGATGTGCCGCACTTCAGGATGGAAACTCTCAGTCTGGAGAGCATAACGATGGAGGAAGGCCTCTTGTCCAGCATAATGGGTCGATCTCCTCGTCTCCATTCCGTTCGTGCGTCGGGGGAACTTTGCAGTCAAGTCCTCACACACCTTCAGGAAAAGCCTTGTGCCCTGCGCTCTCTCCACTTGGACTCCTGCAACGTCTCTGACGAGGATGTCGTGAGTGCTCTAGTAGGAACAAGGACAGACTTCAACACCCTTGGCAACATCATCTGCAACGGCGGAGACGTCAAGGAACTGCAACCTGCAGCTCTGCAGTCTCTCCGCTACCTGTCGGTCGAGTCTCCTCGTCTTTCCGCGTGTGGTGCTTTGATCCTGTTGGTGTCTCTTCGCAATCTCCAACAAATCCAGTACACCACCTGGAGTTCTCCCATCGGCGAGACTCTGCTCTTCCTCAATCAGATCAATTCCACCATTGGATCTTTTTCCCTCACCTCTTTGGCAAAGTGGCAGCCCACTGAACACAGTCTACGGAATTTACAAAAGCTTTGTCCACGTCTGCAAAAACTCATGATTGAGTGCTTCGACCCATCCCTCACGTCTCTCGATGTTCTTTCGGAATTTAAAGAACTAACAGCCCTGAACCTTCGACTTGTCTCCGAGGAACTTATTGTGTCTGCCGTCAGGGCTCTTGGCAAGAACCTGTTGGAACTGCAAGTGGAGTTTGAGGAGTACTCCTACCATACTATCTCTCTGGACACTATCAAGACCATCCAGGAACACTGTCCACACCTTCAACGTCTGGAGATGAAACACGTCAACATATCCTCTAATCCTGGGGATCATCTGCACTCCAGGAACACAATCGCCCTCCCGGAACTCAAGGAACTCGTCCTGTCCAGCGCGGTGATCCAGCCAGCCTCCCTGGAAACACTGTTGTCCGGCAACGAGTCTCTGGAATCCCTTGTTCTAGACGTCAACCAAGATGCTCTTACTGACACGGTCCTTGCCACATTCCTCAAGCAAAACAGTCTTCATCGGTTGAGTTCCATCTTCCTGGGTGCCGGATCGCTGTCATCCCAAGCCCTCACGTCCCTCTTGTGTCTGCCCGATCTGCAGAAACTGTCGCTGGACCTCAAGAGGTTCCCGTTCATCCCTGTCTTTGCTTTCACCTCACTGGAAGGCAGCCTCAGCAAGGGCAACTTCCAGTGCATCCTCACCAATATTATTAGAGATGACTGAGTCTCTCCTATGTATATTAGGAATAACTATTTATTAATGTAACTTATTATATTTATTTAAAGCATGTATTTTGTATGACTAAATACTGCTAACTTATTTATCGAATTCATTATATTTATTATGAACATATGGTTCATGGTAGACTGAAACTCATATTTATTACTATTAGATGATAGACTTGTCACCAAATCTGTTAATGATTGAGTATTATTTATGAATTAACTTATTTAAAATGCACATTTGTATGTGCATTCTGTATATTTATAGACCATGTGTCGCTAATTTATTTAACTAACTTATTGTATTTATTCTGAATATGCTAACGAACTGCTATTTATTAATAAATTATTATGTGATATTAGGCTTATTAACTTCCCTACAAATTATCGTGTTATTAACATTTTGTTATCTTTATTTGTGTTATCACTTGTTATCACAAACACTATTACCATTTTAAGTATTATTAAATTTCTTAATTTATGATGTTACTAATATTATCATGATCATGACCACTTGGAATACTGCCGGTGATTAAAATATAACTACTCGTTAATAGTACGTTAAATAATATAAAACTAAAAAACATATATATAAAACTATTTAGAAAATAATAGAAAATCACTCAAAAATATTTTTCCCGGTAGCCATCGTCATTTTGGTGCTACATCCAATGCTGGAGTTAGAACTTGAAGCCGGTTCGAGGACCCTTCAACATCGAAATTGAATCAACTTGGCGAATAAAAGAATTTAGATCAATAGTACACCACCTTTCTTAGATAAAAAAAAAATATATATATATATATATACATATGTATGTATATGTATATGCATCTATATATAGATGTATATAGATAAATAGATTTACGAAATTTCTCTCACTTTAGTTTACATCAAAAACACCTGACTACAATATTCAGTTTTTAAGACTCACCTTAGAGGTGTGATACTCTTGTTATAATAATTAAATTGGAATTCATAGATAGGTTATCTTAAATTCATTTTTAATCATTATGGTAGTATAGATCCATTCATTATGATTTCTAGATTAACACTAATATGTTTATTTTGTATTTTACTATTACTAATTCACCGAGACTTTTAAAGGATGGAAGCGGTCTGCCTGTATTTCCTATTGACCAACACACATTTTGTTAATTCCTTTAAATAGTAAAAACAAATTTATAATTCCTTTTTTAACACAGGGTTCCTTACCTGGGGTCCCTCTAGCAGAAGGGCTCGGGGAAACTGACCCTTATGCCCCCCTTCAAATCCTGCCCTGGGTACACCTCACCCTCCTGCCAACGACAGTCTTGGGTGTATGTGAATTTTCAGAGGTATTGATCAGTCCTATCTAAAATGGTTAAAATGCATTTCTTGAATACTCAAGATGCCGTTTATCAAGCGTGTGCGTTTGTGTGTGTATGTTTGTGTGTATGAGTGTTGGTGTGTGTGTGTGTGTGTGTGTGTGTGTCTGTATGTGTGTGTGTACAACCTTTACACCGCCTGATCCCAAAGACACGAGAACCGTTGCACTAACTCAACCCCGGCACTCGACCAGCACACGAACGCACGAACTCGCCTGTACCCGGAGATGCGATTCGGTATATATAGGACCCCGCTGGCGGTCTTGGTCATTGGTTTAGCGGATCAGCAAGAAGCAAGACCTCTGGAGTGGTTGTGAGAATACTGATAGATTGTGAGAAATACACATACACACTTTGAAACATGTATGACAGAGAGGAATGTAAAACTGCGGAGGCATCGACAAGTTCAGGTAAGTTAATCACTGTTTTTTTTTGTTTTTTTTCTTTATTCAACGGCAATAGAGTTCCAAGTGTAGGTAGAAAATGCTTGTAAATTTTATAGGATATTGCTTATCGATTCGTTTGTTCACTCATTTTAGAAGTGTTCCGAAATACTTCTTATGACCAGATATAATTGATGGAAAGGGAATTCAAGGTTCTTTCCTTCTTCAGAATGGCGCGGTATGGCCCCACACAAGCAGCCACAACGACTCCGTGACATCGTTATGGATCGTGTGTCTAGCCAGGTCAGCCAAAATACATCCCTTCATCATTTCACGGTACGTACTATTAATTAACATATGTTTGGTTCATGAACGTAAACATCAAAGCATACGTGATATCACTTCTTCATTAGATCTATTTTCATAATTTTGTGATTGTGATATAATTTGTATTGTTATATTTACAGGAGAATGTGCGGACCTTCTGTGAAATTCTTGCTTCATATCTGCCACTGGATGTAAGAACAGCTGTGATGAAGAAGGTTGCATCCACCATGAAGATAAACTCACCACAGGACTTCAAGGTACTCCTGACGCTGCACCTTCTCACAGACGTCAGGCATATCAGTCTTAAGACTGACGACCTCGTGCACCTTGACACAGACGACTGCCATGATATACTACAGCTGCTTAAAGATGTGCCGCACTTCAGGATGGAAACTCTCAGTCTGGAGAGCATAACGATGGAGGAAGGCCTCTTGTCCAGCATAATGGGTCGATCTCCTCGTCTCCATTCCGTTCGTGCGTCGGGGGAACTTTGCAGTCAAGTCCTCACACACCTTCAAGAAAAGCCTTGTGCCTTGCGCTCTCTCCGCTTGGACTCCTGCAACGTTTCTGACGAGGATGTCGTGAGTGCTCTAGTTGGAACAAGGACAGACTTCAACACCCTTGGCAATATCATCTGCAACGGCGGAGACGTCAAGGAACTGCAACCAGCAGCACTGCAGTCTCTCCGCTACCTGTCGGTCGAGTCTCCTCGTCTTTCTGCTTGTGGTGCTTTGATCCTGTTGGTGTCTCTTCGCAATCTCCAACAAATCCAGTACACCACGTGGAGTTCTCCCATCGGCGAGACTCTGCTCTTCCTCAATCAGATCAATTCCACCATTGGATCTTTTTCCCTCACCTCTTTGGCAAAGTGGCAGCCCACTGAACACAGTCTACGGAATTTACAAAAGCTTTGTCCACGTCTGCAAAAACTCATGATTGAGTGCTTCGACCCATCCCTCACGTCTCTCGATGTTCTTTCGGAATTTAAAGAACTAACAGCCTTGAACCTTCGACTTGTCTCCGAAGAACTTATTGTGTCTGCCGTCAGGGCTCTTGGCAAGAACCTGTTGGAACTGCAAGTGGAGTTTGAGGAGTACTCTTACCATACTATCTCTCTGGACACTATTAAGACCATCCAGGAACACTGTCCACACCTTCAACGACTGGAGATGAAACACGTCAACATATCCTCTAATCCTGGGGATCATCTGCACTCCAGGAACACCATCGCCCTCCCAGAACTCAAGGAACTCGTCCTGTCCAGCGCGGTGATCCAGCCAGCCTCCCTGGAAACCCTTTTGTCCGGCAACGAGTCTCTGGAATCCCTTGTTCTAGACGTCAACCAAGATGCTCTTACTGACACGGTCCTTGCCACATTCCTCAAGCACAACAGTCTTCATCGGCTGAGTTCCATCTTCCTGGGTGCCGGATCACTGTCATCCCAAGCCCTCACGTCCCTCTTGTGTCTGCCCGATCTGCAGAAACTGTCGCTGGACCTCAAGAGGTTCCCGTTCATCCCTGTCTTTGCTTTCAGCTCGCTGGAAGGCAGCCTCAGCAAGGGCAACTTCCAGTGCGTCCTCACCAATGTTATTAGAGATGACTGAGTCTCTCCTGTGTATATTAGGAATAACTATTTATTAATGTAACTTATTATATTTATTTAAAGCATGTATTTTATATGACTAAATACTGCTAATTCATTTATCGAATTTATTACATTTATTATGAACATATGGTTCATGGTAGACTGAAACTCATACTTATTAATTACTATTAGGTGATAGACCTATTACCAAACCTGTAAATGATTGTGTAGGATAAATATTTATGAATTAACTTATTGAAAATGCACATTTGTATGTGCATTCTGTATATGTATAGACCATGTGTCACTAATTTATTAAATTAACTTATTATATTTATTCTGAATATGCTAATGAACTGCTATTTATTAATAAATTATTCTGAGATATTACGCTTATTAACTTTCCTACAAATTCTCGTGTTATTAACATTCTGTTATCTTTATCATTTGTGTTATTACTTTTTTATCGCAAACACTATTACCGTTTGAAGTATTATTAATGCTTCCATCATTTATTTTATTGGAATACTGCCAGTGATTAAAATATGACTATTCGTTAATACGTTAAATAATGTAAAACTACTTAAATATAATATAAAACTACAAAAAATAAATAATGTAAAACTTTTTAAGAATGATACAAAACTACTAAAAAATAATATAAAACTACTTAAAATATTTTTTTCTCGCTAGCCATCGTCATTTCGATGCTACATCCATAGTTGGATTTAGAACCTGGAGCCTGGTTCGAGGACCCTTCAACATCAAAATTAAATCATGGCAAATAAATGAACTTAGATAAATGGTACACCGCCTTTCTGTATATAAATAAATGAATAGATTTACGTAAGCTGCCGACGAAAACTTCATTTCTTATTTTTCTCATTTCAGTTGACAGGAAGAAAAACTGACGACAATATTCAATCCGTAAGACTGGCCTTAGGGATGTTGCTCTTATATTACATTAATTACATTGATGTTAATAAGTGGGTTATCATACCTGCATTTTTAATCATGGTAGTATAGATCTATTCAATATTATGATTTCTAGATTAGCACTGTCTAATAATTTTCCTTTGTATTTTACTATTACCAGTTTACCGAGATATTCAAAGAGATGGAAGCAGTCTGGCTTTCTATTTGCTGATGACCAACACACATTTTGTTAATTCGTTTAAATTATGAAATCAAATTTATAATAGCTACATTTTTTTACGAAGGAAGTCCCTTACCTGAGGGTCCCTCTAGGAGGGGGGCTCGGGGCAACTGACCCCTATGCCCCCCTTCAAATCCTACCCTGGGTACACCTCACCCTTCTGCCATCGACAATCTTGGGTGTATGTGAATTTTCAGAGGTATTAATCAGTCCTTTCTAAAATGGTTAAAATGCATTTTTTGAATACTTAAGATGCCGTTTATCAAGAGTGTGTGTGTGTGTGTGCGCGTTTCTGTGTGAGTGTGTGCGTTTCTGTGTGTGTGTGTGTGTGTGCGCGCTTTTGTACGTGTGTGTTTATGTGTGTGTTTGTGTGCGTATGTGTGTGTGTGTGTGTGTGTATGTGTATGTGTGTGAGGTTTGTTCTAAAAAATGGACAAAAAATTTAGCGTTACTTGGTAGCGTTTTCCATGAAGCAAGATGTGCGGACATACCTATATTGCCCAAAAAAATGAAGCAGCATCAGTCAGCTTTTTTACTTCGTTTGCTTTAGACTTGATTCACCCTACATAAAAATCACAAAGTAATAATTCTTTAAAAACACGGACCACAACCCGATGGCCACTTCAGGAACATGGCCGCAGGTGAGAGTCCGGTCGTTGTACCTGGAAAATCAGCGGGTGAATATACACAGGAATTCGAGATGAAGTAATAGGATTGGAATGGCGCTCCATCTGTAAGAGGAACATAAGATAAAACAGGTAAAATTACTTTGCGGATTATGGAAGAATAAATCATTTTGATAATGAAATAAAATTTGTGGATTGCTTTATAAAAGTAACACTTCGATGAGGTCCAAAGTTTTGTTAATGAGGCCTGCACTGGGCCTGTTGTTTACTTGTTGCTTAACCAGAA
>NC_091579.1:27631466-27633966 GCF_042767895.1 Penaeus vannamei
AAGTGGACGAAGGAGACATGTTCATCGAGGAACAACACGTTAGGTTGGTGAGTTCCTTCCCGCCCCGATTTTGACCCCTACATGCTGATACCAATACCCTATCACAACTTTGTCGATTGAGAAGCGCTGACCGAGGCCAAACCCAGGACCTTGCAATTGCAAACCTAGCGCTCGACCATAAACCTATGCCATCTATGCGTGACCATAATCGTAAAGTTAATTAAAGGAGTTCAATTCAGGATTTTTGCACGAATTCTTTTTTCTTCGGTGCTTCTACTGTATCAGCAGCTGTGTGCGTGTAATTTGTTTTTTCTTTATTTATCTGTTTACTGATTTGTGGAATAGTACAAACCTTAAGGTAAGAATTTGTTATTCAGATTTTTCGCTGTTATTGACGGTATGCAAAGAGGTATATTTCTTCATGATAATTTATTAATAAATATGGATTACAAACAGGCCATCATAAATATAATAAATACAATAAATACGTTAATAAATTATTATACTTTGGTGTGCATAGTAGCAATATACATATTTACATGCCCTAAATAAATATGTTAAATAAATGTTCACCATCTAAGGAAACAAGTCAGTCATCCCTGACATCATTGGTGAGGACGCACTGGAAGTTGCCCTTGCTGAGGCTGCCTTCCAGCGAGGTGAAAGCAAAGACAGGGATGAATGGGAACCTCTTGAGGTCCAACGACAGTTTCTGCAGATCGGGCAGACACAAGAGGGACGTGAGGGCTTGGGCTGACAGCGATCCGGCTCCCAGGAAGATGGAACTCAGCCGATGAAGACTGTTGTGCTTGAGGAATGTGGCAAGGACCGTGTCAGTAAGAGCATCTTGGTTGACGTCTAGAACAAGGGATTCCAGAGACTCGTTGCCGGACAAAAGGGTTTCCAGGGAGGCTGGCTGGATCACCGCACTGGACAGGACGAGTTCCTTGAGTTCCGGGAGTGCGATGGTGTTCTTGGAGTGCAGATGATCCCCAGGATTAGAGGATATGTTGACGTGTTTCATCTCCAGACGTTGAAGGTGTGGACAGTGTTCCTGGATGGTCTTGATAGTGTCCAGAGAGATAGTATGGTAGGAGTACTCCTCAAACTCCACTTGCAGTTCCAGCAGGTTCTTGCCAAGAGCCTTGACGGCAGACACAATGAGTTCTTCGGAGACAAGTCGAAGGTTCAAGGCTGTTAGTTCTTTAAATTCCGAAAGAACATCGAGAGACGTGAGGGATGGGTCGAAGCACTCAATCATGAGTTTTTGCAGACGTGGACAAAGCTTTTGTAAATTCCGTAGACTGTGTTCAGTGGGCTGCCACTTTGCCAAAGAGGTGAGGGAAAAAGATCCAATGGTGGAATTGATCTGATTGAGGAAGAGCAGAGTCTCGCCGATGGGAGAACTCCACGTGGTGTAGTGGATTTGTTGGAGATTGCGAAGAGACACCAACAGGATCAAAGCACCACAAGCAGAAAGACGAGGAGACTCGACCGACAGGTAGCGGAGAGACTGCAGTGCTGCAGGTTGCAGTTCCTTGATGTTTCCGCCATTGCAGATGATGTTGCCAAGGGTGTTGAAGTCTGTCCTTGTTCCTACAAGAGCACTCACGACATCCTCGTCAGAGACGTTGCAGGAGTCCAAGTGGAGAGAGCGCAAGGCACAAGGCTTTTCCTGAAGGTGTGTGAGGACTTGACTGCAAAGTTCTCCCGACGCACGAACGGAGTGGAGACGAGGAGATCGACCCATTATGCTGGACAAGAGGCCATCCTCCATCATTATGCTCTCCAGACTGAGAGTTTCCATCCTGAAGTGCGGCACATCTTTGACCAGCTGTAGTATTTCACGGCAGTCGTCTGTGTCAAGGTGCACGAGGTCGTCAGCCTTAAGACTGATGTGCCTGACGTCTGTCAGAAGGTGCAGCATCAGGAGTAACTTGAAGTCCTGTGGTGAGTTTATCTTCATGGTGGATGCGACCTTCTTCATCACCGTTGTTCTTATATCCAGTGGCAGAGACGAAGTAAGAAGTTCAGAGAATGCCCGCAGATTATTCTGTGGGTGAATAAGAAAATATTAAAATTAGACATAAAACGAATCATACATTGAAGTTAAAAGGAAATAATGTTACCATATTAGCCCAAAAGTTATAATGTAATAGAATAGTAGATGGAAACATAAACTCACCATATAAAGATGATGTGGTGCTGACGCAACTATGGTAGACACCCGGTCGAAAATTAAGTCGCACAGCAGTTTGGGTTGCTTGTGTTGGGCCGCCTGGTGCCAGCCTTGGGGAAGAAGAGACAAGTGAAGTTGAATTAAACCAGAAAATGTAAAGGAATCAATGGTCAATAATGATGGAGCAATTAAATGAAAAAGAATCGTAGAAACGCAATAAGTACATTTTCGACTGTATCAAGTAAATCTTTATTAGATTTATTCTAAATAAGACAAACTGACTTGCAACTGAATACCATTTCCTACGTTTTTATGCAGGTG
>NC_091579.1:27663966-27666466 GCF_042767895.1 Penaeus vannamei
ATATACGCATTCATTTCTGTGTATGTGTATGCCCATGTAAATGAATTTTCATTGAGGCGGCCTTTGCACAATTTTAACAAACTGGCCGTATCTATTATCGGATGCGAGTGTTCTGAGGACGGATATTCAAGACAACATTATTAGTATTAATGATATTATTATCATTATTATTATTATTATTATTATTATTATTATTATTATTATTATTACTATTATCATTATTATTATCATTATCATTATTAGTATTAGTATTAGTATTATTACTATTAGTATTATTACTATTATTATTATTATTATTATTATTATTATTATTATTATTATTATTATCATTATCATTATTATTATTATCATCATCATCATCATCATCATCATCATCATCATCATTATCATCATCATCATCATCATCATCATCATCATCATCATCATCATCATCATCATCATCATCATCATTATTATTATCATTATGAATTTTTATTCACTAGGCTGACACACCTACCTGGTCTAAGATCTAGCCGATTGAGCCAAGGTCAAGCCGACAGACCTGGATGAACCAAAATCGATCAATTTGATCTGATTGATGAAGACAGCTGACCTGACTAAGCCAAGATAAAACTGAGCCTGACTTTGTAAGCAAAGAGTAAGTCAAATGACCTGAGACAAGGTCAAGCTAAGTTTCATGACTGAATATCAGGCTAATTAACCTGACTGGGCAAAGATCAAGCCGAATAACCTGGCTGTACCAATATTAAGCTAACTAACCTAATCAAGCCAACCTGATCCAGATTTAACTAAGCCAAGATCAAGCCAACTGACTAAACCAATATTAAACCAATTGAACTGACTAAGCCAAGACCAACCCACTTGACCTCACAAAGCCAAGACCAACCCACCTGACCTCACTATGCCAAGAACAACACACCTGACCTCACTAAGCCAAGGTCAACCCACCTGGCTTCACTATGCCAAGAGCAACCCACCAGACCTCACTATGCCAAGAACAACCCACCTAACCTCACTAGGCCAAGATCAACCCACATGACTTCACAAAGCCAAGACCAACCCACCTGACCTCACAAAGCCAAGAACAACCCACCTAACCTCACTAAGCCAAGATCAACCCACCTGGCCTCACAAAGCCAAGATCAACCCACCTGGCCTCACAAAGCCAAGATCAACCCACTTGACCTCACAAAGCCAAGACCAACCCACCTGACCTCATAAAGCCAAGAACAACCCACCTGACCTCACAAAGCCAAGACCAACCCACCTGACCTCCCTAAGCCAAGACCAACCCACCTGACCTCACTATGCCAAGATCAACCCACCTGACCTCACAAAGCCAAGACCAACCCACCTGACCTCACAAAGCCAAGATCAACCCACCTGACCTCACTAAGCCAAGACCAACCCACCTGACCTCACTATGCCAAGATCAACCCACCTGACCTCACAATGCCAAGACCAACCCACCTGACCTCACAAAGCCAAGATCAACCCACCTGACCTCACTAAGCCAAGACCAACCCACCTGACCTCACTATGCCAAGATCAACCCACCTGACCTCACAATGCCAAGACCAACCCACCTGACCTCATAAAGCCAAGACCAACCCACCTGACCTCATAAAGCCAAGAACAACCCACCTGACCTCACAAAGCCAAGACCAACCCACCTGACCTCCCTAAGCCAAGACCAACCCACCTGACCTCACTATGCCAAGATCAACCCACCTGACCTCACAAAGCCAAGACCAACCCACCTGACCTCACAAAGCCAAGATCAACCCACCTGACCTCACAAAGCCAAGACCAACCCACCTGACCTCACTATGCCAAGATCAACCCACCTGACCTCACAATGCCAAGACCAACCCACCTGACCTCACAAAGCCAAGATCAACCCACATGACCTCCCTAAGCCAAGACCAACCCACCTGACCTCACAAAGCCAAGACCAACCCACCTGACCTCACAAAGCCAAGACCAACCCACCTGACCTCACAAAGCCAAGACCAACCCACCTGACCTCACAAAGCCAAGATCAACCCACCTGACCTCACAAAGCCAAGATCAACCCACCTGCCCTCACAAAGCCAAGACCAACCCACCTGACCTCGCAAAGCTAAGATCAACCCACCTGACCTCACAAAGCCAAGACCAACCCACCTGACCTCACAAAGCCAAGACCAACCCACCTGACCTCACAAAGCCAAGACCAACCCACCTGACCTCACAAAGCCAAGACTAACCCACCTGACCTCACAAAGCCAAGACCAACCCACCTGACCTCACAAAGCCAAGACCAACCCACCTGACCTCACAAAGCCAAGATCAACCCACCTGACCTCACAAAGCCAAGATCAACCCACCTGACCTCACAAAGCCAAGACCAACCCACCTGACCTCGCAAAGCTAAGATCAACCCACCTGACCTCACAAAGCCAAGACCAACCCACCTGACCTCACAAAGCCAAGATCAACCCACCTGACCTCACAAAGC
>NC_091579.1:27691466-27693966 GCF_042767895.1 Penaeus vannamei
TCTCTCTCTCTCTCTCTCTCTCTCTCTCTCTCTCTCTCTCTCTCTCTCTCTCTCTCTCACACACACACACACACACACACACACACACACACACACACACACACACACACACACACACACACACACACACACACACACATACACACACATACACACACACACACACACACACACACACACACACACACACACACACACACACACACACACACACACACACACACACACACACATATACACACACACACACACACACACACTGTGGGTAATATGTGTGGGTGTGAATAATGTATCGTCTCAAATAGCGCCTCTTGGGCTACCAGACACTGATAAATGGCTTTGGCCGCATAACTTCGAGGGTAATGGGTTGTAAAGGTATAAATATCGCTTCCCTTGTTTTCCTTTTATTTCGTTTGGGTGTCTCCTACGAACCACGACCTCCAGTATGGTTAGGTTGGGGTCAACTTGAGTGAGATGGGCCACTTGGTTCCGCCCTTCGCAATCACACACTTACAGAAAGTATTAATGTCTATTATATCAGCATTAAGTTACTTTGGATACAAATTGATTTCAAGTGCATCGTCAGTCAGCCTAATTTATAACATGATTTCCGAAACTGTTGGTGAAAATGAATTATGTAAAATGAAAAGCAATGAATGTATGCTGCGGGGCATTAATATAATGACGGTAGGGTATATAGGATGCAGGTGTTGCGAAACTTATACTATTAACATATCTTTTAGTATCAAATTATTAATTGACAGTCTTTAGACCTGGGCAGATTTCCAGGTGTAAACATCTGGAAATATAATGGCGTATGAACTAATGTCATATGTTCTTTTCCAAATAACATATCAAAAGTTTACCATTATCCAAATAGTGGATCCAGGTGATATAAGACAGAGAAGTCAGAGAGTAGCTGCTTAGGATAATGCAGAGCCATATATTAATATACATCCTTCATATATGAATGAAGGATATTTCCGTCTGACGAATATTAATATGAATACAGTTCCAACAATGTTTAAGTTTTTTTATATAGAAAATATGATAAGGAATTCAAATAAAACGATGTGATAAGATTGCTTGATAACCATTTTCGAAATAATAAACGATAATAAATATCTTAAGGCAGGTTTCCAATATATCCACCAAATTAACAACTAAACAAGAATAAAAGCGCCCCCCCCCCTCTCTCTCTCTCTCTCTCTCTCTCTCTCTCTCTCTCTCTCTCCATGTATATTTCAGTTATTTTTGCACTTCTTCGCCTGATTTCCGTACTTTCCCACCCCCTCACATTCGAAATATCCTAACTATGCCCTAGCTGTTTGACCGCGAGCTTCCTTTCAGGGCAAGAAGGGCATGATCTCACCGAGCCCAAGACTGGCGAGGCGT
The DNA here is from genome assembly GCF_042767895.1 of Penaeus vannamei. NCBI lineage: Eukaryota > Metazoa > Arthropoda > Malacostraca > Decapoda > Penaeidae > Penaeus > Penaeus vannamei. The sequence continues at coordinate 27,692,862 of NC_091579.1, forward strand.
CACGTGACCGCTTTTGTTGCTGGCTGTACAGATGTTATTATTATTTCCTCTTCTTCTTTTCCTTCTTCTTCGTCGTCGTTTTCTTCTTTGTCATCTTCTTCTTCACCTCCTCATTTTCCGCCTTCCCTTCTTCTTCTTCTTCTCCTTCTCCTTCTCCTTCTATTTCTCCTTCTTCTTCTTATTATTATTATTATCCTTCTTATTCTTATTCTTCTACTCCTGCTCTTGCTCCTCCTCCTCCTTCTTCTTTTTCTAATTCTTATTGCAGAGAAACACAGGGAAATAAACAGTTAATAGGAAATAGGAAATAAACCGGAAGTAGTAAACAGGAAATAAACAGTACATAGGAAATATTAAATAAACAGTACTTAGTAAAGAGGAAATAGGAAATAAGCAGTAAATAGGAAAAAGGAAATAAACAGTATATAGGAAATATTAAATAAACAGTAAGTAGTAAAGAGGAAATAGGAAAAAACAATAAATAGAAAATAGGAAATAAACAGGAAGTAGTAAATAGGAAATAAACAGTATATAGGAAACTTGAAATAAACAGTAAGTAGTAAAGAGGAAATAGGAAATAAAAAGCAAATAGGAAAAAAGAAATAAACAGTAACCAGTAAAGGGGAAATAGGAAATAAACAGTAAATAAGAAAGAGAAAATTATCATCAAATAGGAAACAGGAAAATAAACAGTAAATTGGAAACAGGAAATAAACACTAAATAGTAAAATCCAATACATCATAGTTAATAGCTGCTATCGAATTCTTTTCTTTCTGAACCACTAGCCTGTCCTCTTAAACAGTAGGACTATGCAGAAACAGGCCAATTTACCTCTCACTGTTAAGCGCCTCCTCTCTAAATCGAGAATATATCTGCTATTCTATGAAATAAAGAATATTTCATGTGAAAAAAAGTCTGAGAAATTCTAGCAACATTCTTCTGTTGATATTGTATTCGATGATAAGTTATATTTAACCTCATAAAATCGGATATATGGGTAGTCCTATATTTTAATTCAGTGATGTTCATTTGTTTTGATAACGCGTCAGAATGAAAGGGCTGCCAATCGGAAGCGTGTGTCATTGTTTTAGAGGCACTTAGTAT
>NC_091579.1:27716466-27718966 GCF_042767895.1 Penaeus vannamei
TGTAATTATAGTATAATTGGGTTTGTAGAATAAATTTACAAGCCACTATAATGTGTTTGAGATTTTATTTGTGTGTAATGCTTTACTTTGAGTCAGTTTTCGTTTTGTGCCAGGCTGTTCATATCTTGGAAAAGGGCGCGAGAAATGTAAACAGTTACTCGAGTTCGTGAGAGCTTGAAGAAATTTACGAATTTCAACATTTCTACGGAATTGTGAGCATCACCTGTAGAATGTAACTGTGCAGTACAGTATTGTAAACACTCGATCGTTTTTTAAAAACGCTATATCTTTCGGAGACAACTGAAAGCGAGCATTGGAAGTTTGGAACCATCAACGCGCATGATTGCTAAGAGTCAACAGCTGAAACCTTAGCATCTAACTACCATTTCGTGTGGCGAAGGCTAGCTTCAGCGCCGGACTGACAACATGTTTGGATTTTTATGAAGGTTAGCCAATTAAAACCGTTTAACACGCGTTTTAACGTACGTTGCAATGCGAGAGAGGTGAAGGTGGTGATGGCCAGCGGCCGCAGGGCACCATGTTGAGGGAATCGAAAAAAGGGACAATATGCAGAACGAGGTGGGGTCTGAGTTAAAACATATATTTTGATAGCCCGATACAAACCAAGGTTTTTCCATATTACCTTCGCCTCTCCGATATCGATGATTTTGGTATCGTTGGATTCCTCTCACTGTCCACATTGCAAATATAGTTGTTGTTTTTTTTCTTATTGCGCGGACCCCCCCCCCCCCCCCCCCCCGTTAGTGATAGCAAGGGAGGGCATGGTGGAAGGTTACAGGGAAAATGCGGGGTTAAATAACACTAATAATATAACAAACTGAAAATAACCATGGTTATTCACATGACTTTCCATTGCAGGGGGCTGCGCCCCTTGCGACCCCCCCTGTGGGGGCTGCCGCCCCCCAACCCCCGCCGAGGAAACAAAACCTCCACCCCGTATTCCCGGCAGGCTAGAGCGTTACAAAATTATCGTCGATCTCGGAGCGGCGGACGTATTACAGTTACTTCGTAAAATTCCCACTGAATCAGCATAATAACCTTGACATAGTCAGCATTGTATACAGAGACGATTGTAGTATAATCACGATGAACGGGGTATACCATGAACAGAAGAGCAGCGCCCTCGTCGGCGGGTTTGGCGCCTCTCGATGTTACACCGATGGCCTCAAGGTCGAGTTTCCCGTCCCCTGGAACCACGATTTTCGAATTCCTTACCGAAATAACCGCCGCTTGCAGTACTTCGCCGTAGTGTGGAGGGTGCTCCTACTAGGTTATGGTAGGGGTTATCGGCTCCGCATCTAGTTCGTGTGCGCTCTATCCTGCCGTGAATATGTGGTGGATATTTTGTTTCCTCGACAGGGGTTGGGGTGCGGCAGCCCCCTGCAATGGAAAGTCATGTGAATAGCCATGGTTATTTTCACTGTTGGTTATATTATTAGGCTAATTTTCTATATTACGTCCGCCGCTCCATCTTCGCCCCCGCTATCGGGGCCAAGTTTGCCGCTAACAAGGGGTTTACGCGCAATAAAACCTATATGTTTGGATTGTACAGAGTGAGAGGAATCCAACGATACCAAAATCGTCGATATCGGAGAGGCGAAGGTAATATAGAAAATTACCCAAACCAAGACACGTTTCTTCTATGGCAATATTTGTGCAAATGGCCCACAAAAGTGTAATAACAAAACCTTAAAATAAAAAAAAGTGCGTTTGGGTGTGAGTATGTGTATGTATATATTTATGTATATTATATATATATATATATATATATATATATATATATATATATATATGTATATATATATTATATATATTATATATATTATATATACATATATATATATATATATATATATAACTATATACTTCCACACACACGGTGTATTCGGCCTCTGCGTGCGTGCGTGCGTGCGCTTCCCGGCATTAACATCCGTTTTGACACGCACCTACGAACCGCAGCAGCCACCCGATACTTTATGCACACCTCTCAGTCAACGTAACAGGTTTCATGTGTCACCCGAAGTACTACGATAATAAAACACTGGTGATGTAGATGTGTCTGACAAGAAGTTCTTGGAATTGTGATGAAAGCTCTTTGTTAAGGTTTCAGAAAAAAAAAAAAAAAAAAAAAAAAAAATATATATATATATATATATATATATATATATATATATATATAAAGAATATGCACCAAAGGCAAAAATAATTGTGATTAAGGGTAAAAAAACAACAAAAAAGCAAGCTGTTATATCTATTGAGACATTCCGATGCGAATCTAAAAGAGACAGTTAATGAATTTAAGAAAAAAGACAGTAAAGACAATCAAATTTTCTCCTTTGTTAATCAGAACTTGCGGATTTATTAAGCAGGACAATAAGGTCGAAAGTACCCTCTACAACTAGCCATTTAAGAGTCGATGTATTCCTAACGCAGTTTATATATATAGACTATTAAATCCTATATGGCAGTCCATATAATG
>NC_091579.1:27736466-27743966 GCF_042767895.1 Penaeus vannamei
GAGAAGAGAAGAGAAGAGAAGAGAAGAGAAGAGAGGAGAAGAGAAAAGAAAAGAAAACACACACGGTAGAGGGGCAATAATCGTTGTATTTTTACCATGGTGTTTGAAATTAGGTTTTGATTCGTCAACGGAATTAGCTGCAAAGGCTAAAAAAAATAGATCTCGCAAATATTCATTAAGTTTAAATCATTCAAGCGAGAGTGCAATGAGTTATGCAACTTTTTTTTTCCTTCGAAGAAAAAATAAAACAAAATGAATACAGTGAGTTATGCAGCATTTTTTTCCCTTCGAAGAAAATATAAAACAAAATGAATACAGTGAGTTATGCACCTTTTTTTCCTTCGAGGAAGAAATAAAACTGAGTGCAATGAATTATGTACCTTTTTTTCCTTCGAAACAAAAAATAAAACGGGACTAAAACGACTTAAACGACATCCATGTGCAGACGAAACGGACCTGAAGGGAGAAGGGAGACAGAACGGCGAAGGCCCGGTTCCTCTCCTCCGGCGCTCGGGACACGCAGGTCGAGGACTCCATGAAGTAAGGCCATGTGAACTCGACCACCGTCTTCCTTGCCTCTGCGGAAAGGGGATCAGGATCTCACTATCTGTCTGTCTGTCTATCTATCTATCGAACGATCTATTTATCTCTCTCTCTCTCTCTCTCTCTCTCTCTCTCTCTCTCTCTCTCTCTCTCTCTCTCTCTCTCTCTCTCTCTCTCTCTCTCTCTCTCCCTCCCTCCCTCCCTCCCTCCCTCCCTCCCTCCCTCCCTCCCTCTCTCCCTCCCTCCCTCTCTCCTCTCTCCTCTCTCCTCTCTCCTCTCTCCTCTCTCCTCTCTCCTCTCTCCTCTCTCCTCTCTCCTCTCTCCTCTTTCCTCTCTCCTCTTTCCCTCCCTCCCTCCCTCCCTCCCTCCCTCCCTCCCTCCCTCCCTCCCTCCCTCTCTCCTCCCTCCCTCCCTCCCTCCCTATCTATCTCTCTATCATTCAATCTTTCCATCTATATCTCTCTCCCTTTTTTATCGACCTCCATCTTCCTCCACCCATCTCTATCCACCTATCCTTTCTTCCTCGAACCCCCCTGCGTACCTGTAATTGTGATCTCGTTAATGGCGATGTGGGCCTCGTGTCTCGCCACCAGGCCTATGAGACCAACCACACTCCCGTCGGGTTGAGGACCTCCCCACAGCCCGTCTTCTGGTACCACGACCTTGTATCTGAGGCATTATAAATTTTCCTCTTAGTTTTTGTGTGTCTTATTTGCTTATCTTAATTCATGCTGATTCATTTGATTTGTGTTCGTAACGAGAGGGGGAGGGAGGGGGTGACTAGTGTTGCCATACATGGGCTGCGAGAGGATTTAGACGCGGGAAATTTAGTATTTAGGGGTGAACAGTGTTGCCATACATGGGCTACGAGAGTATTTAGACCTACGTGAAATTTAGCACTTGGCTCAGGGTGTTGATGATGCTCACGTCAATCCCGGAGTCTGGCAACAGTTCTCCATCCGGGCCCTGTCGCAGGCCGAACCAGGGCCAGTTGTCCACGAGTGACGTCTAAGAGAATAAAAAATGATGATGAAGATGCGATGATGATGATGAAGATGCTGAAAAGGGAGCTGGTGAAAAGGGGGTTGGAGAAGAAGAAAAAAATAGAGAAGAGAGAATAAGCAGAAAAAAAACGAGAAAGAGAAAGAGACAGGTGAAGGTAAGAAAACAGAAAACAACAAACATGAGAGAAGAAGAAGAGACAAAGTACATACAAAGAGCTCTGAATCAGAAAAAATAAATATAGTACGAACGACTTCACTCTTAACTCTCATTTGACTCGCACTCAGAGAAAAAAATATAACACTTACTTTCAACTCACGACCTTGGAAATCCCTGTAATTCTCCAGGTCGCGGAAAAGAGGTTTCTGGAGGTAGTAATGGAAGCCTTCCCGGGTGTTCCTCCCTCTCCCCGCCGTCTCGAATCTGAGCATCCATAAAAGACGTTTGAATACGAAATAAGAACTTGCAGAAGGTCATTCCATTCACATTTGGCATCCCCCGTATCACTGGTATTGAGTAGATAGGATTCGGCATCTATTAATAAGGCTAATGATGAGACAGTAAATTGAGTTATCATTGATGACCATTTTGATAAGGCAGTAAGTCAGAGTAGGTAGCTATTAGTGGCACTATTAATGCCCGACGATGAAACTAGTCAATTATGACGATGAATACTGATGAGATATTTGATAAGAGCAGGTCATTATTAAAATTTTATGCATAGATAAGGTCGCATTCGAACGTCGATTTTCCAACAATGCAATCTTATCTTATCTTATCTTATCTTATCTTATCTTATCTTATCTTATCGTCCCGTCCCGTCCCGTCCCGTCCCGTCCCGTCCCGTCCCGTCCCGTCTCGTCTCGTCTCGCCTCGTCCCGTCCCGTCCCGTCCCGTCCCGTCCCGTCCCGTCCCGTCCCGTCCCGTCCCGTCCCGTCCCGTCTCGTCTCGTCTCGTCTCGTCTCGTCCCGTCCCGTCCCGTCGCATTCGAACGTCGATTTTCCAACAATGCAATCTTATCTTATCTTATCTTATCTTATCTTATCTTATCGTCCCGTCCCGTCCCGTCCCGTCCCGTCCCGTCCCGTCCCGTCTCGTCTCGTCTCGTCCCGTCCCGTCCCGTCCCGTCCCGTCCCGTCCCGTCCCGTCTCGTCTCGTCTCGTCTCGTCTCGTCTCGTCTCGTCTCGTCTCGTCCCGTCCCGTCCCGTCCCGTCCCGTCCCGTCCCGTCCCGTCCCGTCTCGTCTCGTCTCGTCTCGTCTCGTCTCGTCCCGTCCCGTCCCGTCCCGTTCCGTCCCGTCTCGTCTCGTCTCGTCTCGTCTCGTCCCGTCCCGTCCCGTCGCATTCGAACGTCGATTTTCCAACAATGCAATCTTATCTTATCTTATCTTATCTTATCTTATCTTATCTTATCGTCCCGTCCCGTCCCGTCCCGTCCCGTCCCGTCCCGTCCCGTCCCGTCCCGTCCCGTCCCGTCCCGCCCCGTCCCGTCCCGTCCCGTCCCGTCCCGTCCCGTCCCGTCTCGTCTCGTCTCGTCTCGTCTCGTCTCGTCTCGTCTCGTCTCGTCTCGTCTCGTCTCGTCTCGTCTCTCCTCTCCTCTCCTCTCCTCTCCTCTCCTCTCCCTCTCTCTCTCATTTGGACACACTGAACTGGTCCCGGCATTTCAATAACAGAACAGCAGCGGCGACAGGAGAAATTACTTCGCAATAACTCTGACCACTTCGACAAGAAAAGGCGGATATGGACAGGACTGTAGCTTGTTGTTAAAGGCCAGAATTATCAATAATTAACCGAGCATATTTGCCTTATATAGCTAAAGGTACACGCACATTTGCCTTATATAGCTAAAGGTACACGAGGCAAAATGGGACAATATCTTCAACAACGCAAGGGATGAAACAGACGCATTAAAATCAAGTGTAACACATTTTTGTTGAATACTTATTATACGGACACGAAGACACGCAGAAATAAATATATATTCATCAGTCTAGACAGGCTTATCTACCGTATATATAGATAAATGTATATACACTTGATAGATGCACAGATATGTATTTATGTCTGTGTATGTGCATGTCTGTATATACGAATAGTTATTTGGTCATGCCTCGCACTTTTAGCAAAAGATGACCAAATAAGGTGAAGATGACCTAATAAGGTGAAGATGACCAAATAAGGTGAAAATGACCTAATAAGGTGAAGATGACCAAATAAGGTGAAGATGACCTAATAAGGTGAAGATGACCAAATAAGGTGAAGATGACCAAATAAGGTGAAGATGACCACTTACCTGACGGAGTCGTCGGCGTTGACCGCTGACCTGAGGAGGATGAACGACCCTTCCGAGGTACGTCTAGCCACCGCGACCTGTGTTAATAAATATCCTTTAGATCCTTAAGGTTATTCCTGAAAAGGAATCTTTCTTTCTTTTTTTCTCTTCTCTTCTTCTTTCTTTCTCTCTCTCTCGCCTCCTATACCAGAAAAAAACACCTGCTTCCAGCCTTACTGATTTGATTTGATTTTTTTTTATTATTACTATTGTTTTACGGAACAGTGTAGGTACAGTTACAGCAAGGTGTGGCTTTAATTACAACCCCTTTGAAACTGACTTGGAAAAAAACAATGGAATGGCTATGGCTATAGAGTCTGGCTTCGTAAAATAGCCCTCCTATAGGTTTGAGCATGCGCGTGTATGGATGTGTGTGCGAGTGAATATGTGCGTGAGGTGTGTGTGTGTGTGTGAATATGTGGGTGAGGTGTGTGTGTGAATATGTGGGTGAGGTGTGAGTGTGAATATGTGCGTGAGGTGTGTGTGTGAATATGTGCGTGAGGTGTGTGTGTGTGTGAATATATGCGTGAGGTGTGTGTGAATATGTGCGTGAGGTGTGTGTGTGAATATGTGCGTGAGGTGTGTGTGTGTGAATATGTGCGTGAGGTGTGTGTGTGTGTGTGAGTGAATATGTGCGTGAGGTGTGTGTGTACGTGTGAGTGAATATGTGCGTGAGGTGTGTGTGTACCTTTGAGTGAATGTGTGCGTGAGGTGTGTGTGCATTTGAGTGAATATGAGCATGGGATTCTTTACCTGCGTGAGTGTGAGTGAATATGTGCGTGAGGTGTGTGTGTACGTGTGAGTGAATGTGTGCGTGAGGTGTGTGTGTATTTGAGTGAATATGAGCATGAGATTCTTTACCTGCGATTCTTCCCTAAGAACAAAAGCCAGGCCCTGCGTGGCGTTCTTTTCGTCGACTAAGAACCACTTGACATTCGACGATTCCAGGGACTTTTCTCGCACCTGAAGAAGAGGGGAAACTGCGCTATAAAAGAGAGGATGAATAAGCTCACATCATCACCAACACGCACACACCAACACACACACACACGCCAACATCAACATGCACACATCAACACATCAACACAAACACACCATCACCAACACGCACACACCAACACCAACACGCACACACCAACATCAACATGCACACATCAACACAAACACATCATCACCAACACGCACACACCAACACACACACACCAACATCAACATGCACACACCAACACCTACACACGCACACCAACATCAACATGCACACATCAACACAAACACACCAACACCAACACGCACAGACCAACACCAACACGCACACACCAACACACACACACCAATACCAACAGGCACACACCAACACCAACACACATACACCCTCCCCTCACCAACACACATACACCCTCCCCTCACCAACACACACACACCCTCCCCTCACCAACACGCACACACCAACACACACATGCACACACCAACACACACACACCCTCCCCTCACCAACACGCACACACCCTCCCCTCACCAACACGCACACACCAACACACACACACCCTCCCCTCACTAACACGCACATACCAACACACACACACCCTCCCCTCACCAACACGCACATACCAACATCAACATGCACACACCAACACAAACACACACACACCAACGCCAACACACACACCAACACCAACACGCACACGCCAACACCAACACAAACACATCAACACCAACACGCACACACCAACACCAACACGCACACACCAACATGCACACACAAAAACACCATCACCAACACACACACAACAACACCAACATACACACACCAGCACCAACACCAACATGCACACACCAACACAAACACACCCTTCCCTCACCAAAACGCACACACCAACAAACACATGCACATACCAACACACACACACCCTCCCCTCACCAACACACACATGCACACACCAACACACACACACCCTTCCCTCACCAACACGCACACACCAACACCAACACGCACACACAAACACCAACACACACACACCAACATGCACACACAAACACAAACACACCATCACCAACACGCACACAACACCAACATACACACACCAGCACCAACACCAACATGCACACACCAACACACACACTCTCCCCTCACCAACACGCACACACCAACACACACACACCCTCCCCTCACCAACACGCACACACCAACACACACACACCCTCCCCTCACCAACACGCACACACCAACACACATGCACACACCAACACACACACACCCTCCCCTCACCAACACGCACACATCAACACCAATACGCACACACCAACAGCAACACACACACACCAACACACACATGCACACACCAACACCAACATGCACACACAAACACAAACACACCATCACCAACACGCACACAACAACACCAACAAACACACAACAGCACCAACACACGCATGCACACACCAACACACACACACCCTCCCCTCACCAACACGCACACACCAACACACACACACCCTCCCCTCACCAACACGCACACAACAACACCAACATACACACACCAGCACCAACACCAACATGCACACACCAACACAAACACACCCTCCCCTCACCAACACGCACACACCAACACACACATGCACACACCAACACACACACACCCTCCCCTCACCAACATGCACACATCAGCACAAACACACCATTACCAACACGCACACACCAACACACACATGCACACACCAACACACACACACCCTCCCCTCACCAACACGCTCACACCAACACACAAATGCACACACCAACACACACACACCCTCCCCTTACCAACACGCACACACCAACACACATGCACACACCAACACACACACACTCTCCCCTCACCAACACGCACACACCAACACACACGCACACACCAACACACACACACCCTTCCCTCACCAACACACACATGTACACACCAACACACACACCCTCCCCTCACCAACACGCACACACCAACACACACACACCCTCCCCTCACCAACACGCACACACCAACACACACACACCCTCCCCTCACCAACACGCATACACCAACACACACACACCCTCCCCTCACCAACACGCACACACCAACACACACACACCCTCCCCTCACCAACACGCACACACCAACACGCACACACCCTCCCCTCACCAACTCGAAGATCCGCTGAACCCGAGCCGAGGAGCAGAGGACGACCATAAGGAGCCCACTCGTTCCCCGCTGGTAAGGAGGTGTTCCGAGGTACGACTCCACCTCTGTCGTTTCGCAGCTTAGCAGGGTCGTCTGCCCCCACGACCTATAGCTCTTGGCCACCATATCTTCTGTAATTCAAGCGTCAAGAAAAGACAGAAATTTAGGCGGGAAGGTCGAGATTCTGACCGTGTCGTACGATATGGTAAGAATAAAACACACACACACACACACACACACACACACACACACACACACACACACACACACACATACACACACAGGTATTGGTCAAATTTCTGCCAGCCGCCGTTTAGACGAAAAATAACATATGCAAATGATAGAGCGAGTGATTCTAAGAAACTTATCTTCTATGAACTTCAACTGCAACTCAATAATAACGAAGTTATTAGACACGTAAGTGTCCGTGAGCC
>NC_091579.1:27748966-27751466 GCF_042767895.1 Penaeus vannamei
CTCCTATCCCCCTCCCTCCCTTCCCCCCCAATCCCCCTCCTATCCCCGTCCCTCCCTTCCCCCTCCTATCTCCCTCCCTTCTCTTCCCCCACCATCCCTTCCCACCCCCTCCCTTCCCCCTCCTATCTCCCTCCCTCCCTTCCCCCTCCTATCCCCCTCCCTCTTCCCTTCTCCTTCCTCCCTTCCCCTCTCCCCTCCTATCCACCTCCCTCTTCCCTTCTCCTTCCTATCCCCCTCCCTTCTCTTACCACCCCCTCCCTCCCTTCCCCCTCCCTTCCCCCTCCTATCCCCCTCCCTTCCCCCTCCCTTCCCCCTCCTATCCCCCTCCCTTCCCCCTCCTATCCCCCTCCTATCCTCCTCCTATCCCCCTCTTATCCCCCTCCTATCCATCCCCCTCTTCACCTGGCAGGGACGTGGCGCTCAACAGCACCAGGTGAGCAGAAGGTACAACCTGAGGCAAGAAGTCGAAAATCAGAGGAGCAGCTTCCTCGAAAACCTCATTGGCGATGGGTGTCTGGAAGCATATGGTAGGTTTTAGTTGTTATAGTTGTTTTTGTGGTTTTCTAAAGACGTGCTTGTTGTACTAACGGTGATAGATGGTTGTTTTTGTGGTTTTCTAAAGACGTGCTTGTTATACTAACGGTGTTTGATGGTCTGTGCGAGTTGATGGTTAGTATAATTTTTGGGTTAGGTTCACAGATCATGGTACCAGATTTCGTAGACGGAAATTACAGTCTCTCTCTACCTCTCTTTCTTTCTCTTTCTCTATATGTTCTTTCTCTATATGTCTCTTCTTCTCTCTTTCTCTCTCTTTCTCTCTCTCTCTCTCTCTGTCTCTTTCTCCATCTCTATCTCTATCTCGTCTCTGTCTCGTCTCGTCTGTCTCTCTCTCACTCTATGAAATCTAGTATTGGATATTTGGGTAGACATGTAATTTCTCTCTACAGGGGGTCCTCGATTTACAGTGCTCTGACATTTTGTGGATACGACGCTAGAAATCATGTATATTTACAATGTCCCACGTTTTTTTATAGTTGTGCTCATGTACGTCATAGAATATTTGGGTACCTATATTTTTCTATTTTATGTAAAATTATTCTATTTTTAACCCTACATTTACTATAAATATACGTATATATATATATATATATATATATATATATATATATATATATATACGTATATATATATATATATATATATATATATATATGTATATACGTATATATATATATATATATATATATATATATATATATATATATATATATATATATTTATACGTCAAAATTCGGGTCACGACGCCATCGAGGACCTCCTTTACTTCATTTCATTATCAACGGTGAAGCTGACATCATTACCATAATCCTTTTGTTTACCTTTTTTCATTTCACTTACACGTCTAAATCCATATTGCTGGTGACCGGGCAGGGTAGCGTTGTATCTCACTAGCTCGCCTGACACTGAAAAAAATACGAAAATCGTTGTTTGTTTGTTTGCTTGACATGAGAATCTTTGATGCTCATCAATTTGTAACCTTGATATCGTAACAACCCGTTAGCCTAACTTTCACAGGGCGGGTCTGCGAAACACGCCAGTCAGACTACGATTTTTCCCAGAAAATAAACTGGTATAGCAGTGTAATTCAATTGCAAGAAAAACGAATGATCTTTTAATAAAGCCGTTATAATTGCTCTGCAACATACTTCGAATGTTTAGGTAATATTTCTTCCGCTAGTAGGAGGAGGAGGAGGAAGGATCATGGGAAGAGGGAGGATGAAATAAAGAAAAAAAATAAGGAAAGGAAGAGAAAGAAGAAAATGAATGAAAATGAAGGACCAAGGGAAAATTTGCTACCCTCCCTAGCTCTGATCCAGCCATCAAACATAGTGTTCCTTACCAAGATAACCTCGTCTTTGTTGAGAAAATGATGAAAAGGGTGTGTGTGTATGTGTATTATTATTATTTTTAATATTTTTATTAGGTGGTGTGTGATAGCTATCAGGCTCCTCAAAGAATGTCATGGGCAAGCACCTGTCATTGTCACAGCTATAAAAGGCCCTGCGGAAGCTCAAAGCTCTAAAGAGCAGATCTGCCGAACACATAATTGGGGCAACATCGGCTGGGGTGGACGACGTTGCTCGGGGAGAAGCATTAGTAACTATTTCCATCAAACGGGCTTCTCCTTGGCCATTGTCAGGCGAGAGATGCCTCATGCTGACCATTTAGTTGAAATTGCAATATATTTTTTTTTAATGCTAACTAGCGCTTCCTATAATTTAAATACCAAGTTAAATGTAAAAGTTGAAAAGGTATACACATAGCTGACACATCCATGTTGACTATAAAATACTACTCACCGCATGGCCAGCAGAGGAGGAGCAAGGTCACTGTAAGTATATGCTGCCTTGGGGGTTCCCTTGGGTCGTCACGTACCCTGTGGGAGATTTCCAAGTAGGTTTGTAGGACGTGTGCAAATACCTACGAATACATAGATACA
>NC_091579.1:27753966-27763966 GCF_042767895.1 Penaeus vannamei
TCTTTACTACCTTCAAGCTGAGAATATACATACCGTGTTGCTACAATGAAAATTAAACCATTAACGAGCAGTATTTGTTAAACCATTAAGGCGCAAAATAGATTGCTGAGACTTTTGAGAAAGAGAGGGAGAGAGAGAGAGAGAAAGACAGACAGAGAGCGAAACAAAAACATGAAATTTTACATAATCTACAAAGCACTATGCAATTAGAATACAGCTAAATTTTTCAAATAATTTATGGATCCGTGGTACAGTAGTTAGCACATTCGCGTTGAAAGCGAGGGAGACCAGACTGTGTAACTTTTGCTCAAATTCTCGTTATTAGAAAATTCTTATATAATTTTTTTTTTTTTCTGGCTGCCTATCTGTTTTTATCCTCACCACACTGCACATTTTTTCGTTGTTTTTCTTTAACAGCTATGGTTACTTCTACTGGCAGCAGTATTATTAGCATGATAAATTTCATGTCACCACTTTTATCACCATTATTGTAATTACCATTGTATATTACCATGGCTGTAATAATCTTTAGCATCATTTATGAGTATTAGTATTAGTAGTGTGTGTGTGTGTGTGTGTGTGTGTGTGTGTGTGTGTGTGTGTGTGTGTGTGTGTGTGTGTGTGTGTGTGTGTGTGTGTGTGTGTGCATACCTGGTGAATTGTAAATACATTTATATAGACCACTTGATCGTTCTCATTCTTTCTCCTTGCCCACCAGATATTCATTAAGTATTTTACACACTGGCAGCAAATTTGAATGAGTTTAATCCTAAATCATATTCATCACAATCGCTTGTCTTATCTGCGAGCATTTGTAACCACAGAACAATTCACATTTAGAAAAGAATTTTATAAAGGTGAGAGGAAGGATGCAGCGTCAGCTGTGAAGGCGCGGGGGCCATTTGTACTTAACGAAGAAAAAACTGCAGTAAGCTAGGAGGGAACGGCTTAATTAACCTTTGACAGCGTATGATAACACATTACATAAGAATGATTATTTTTACTTTTATAATTTTCCAATATTTATTAATTTCTAACGCATAGTAAACATAGACAATTCTAAGATTGTACACACCGTATTGCTACAATGATAATAAAATGCACTATTTATGGACAATATTTATTAGATCAGTAAAACATAAAAATAGATTGCATAGCCTACATTGAAATAGAGAGAGAGAGAGAGAAACAAACAACACATGAATCCACACAGCATGTAACCTACATAACACTATGCAAATCCAATAAAATTAAATTTCAGGTATATTTTATGTGTCTGTGGTGGAGTGGTTAGCGACAGACTCGGGTTCAATCCCCGACGGAGACAATGTTCTCGCGGTTTTTATGCACAAATTTCTTTTAGTATCTAAATTTGCATACCCTCATCAATATTTCTATCTATTTAGTTGCTTATCTGCCATTATCCTCTTACTTTAGGATAAGGAGAGAGAGAGGGGGGGGGGTAGAGTTCTAAAGCAAATTTGCCACGAAAGTTATGATAGCAATAATGACCATAATGGTTATAACAGTAAAATGATAATTATGACAATGATATGAAATTATAACATAGTAATAATAATGTTGATCATAATAACAATAATAATAATAATGAACATAATGATAATGAAAATGACATCTAGAGTGGTCATGATAATAATAACGATAGAAAATGAGAAAAGGATGATAACTAATGATAAAAATATGGTGATTGCTTAATAATCATGTAATCTACGCCTACACAATAAAACACCGCAAATCCTCAGTCATATGAAATATTAACCGTAGTGTAGTAATTAAACTGAGAGACCCTCATTTGTATTAAATTTTGCATTTATAATTGGAACTTCATATCTAAAATATAAGTGAAAATAATACATTTTTATTTTAGTACTTAATAATCACCTTCCAGATTTATGCTACAATTACGTTATCATCATAATTACCGCCATTAGGACAGGTGATATCATCATCAGTATCATTTTTATTTTGTTATCATTACTATTATATTTTTTTCTTGCAGTATTACTACCTACATACGCTCTTCCCTAGACACACACACATACACACACACACACACACACACACACACACACACACACACACACACATATATATATATATATATATATATATATATATATATATATATATATATATATACATATATATATATGTATATATATATATATATATATATATATATATATATATATATATATATATATATAAACATTTATGTGTGTGTGAGTTTGTACTTATACATAAATAAGCAGACGGAGAAAAATAATCAATAATAGACAAGAAAATAAAAAATCCCTAAAGAATGTTGGTGAAAAAAGAAAAGAGATTTTGCGAGATACAGATGGAACATCCTGGAAGAAAGAAAGAGGACCAGAGGCAGACACGCACTAAAAGAGGGAAGGAACACATATGAGACGGATGTGAAATGATGGACAAGGGAAGACGTAAAACATTTCGAACTGAGAAAGCGAGCGAGTGAGAAAGAGAGAGAGAGAGGGCGGGAAGGAGAAAGAAAGCGAAAGAAATTTTGTGTAAGAATTCAGAAGGAATCAATATGGCATAATTTTTTATGTTTATATGATTAACTAGAGCATGATGCTTTTCGCTTTATTTAGATAAATGGAAATGGTCCTAACTTTGCCAAACAAACAAATAATCAATATAAACATATTGGTAAGATTAACATTGCTTTTGTTATAAGCTGAAGCAATTAGTAAATTGTATAACACAAGTTATATTTCTTCTCCATATCAAAATAAGATATAACATTTTAATTCATTTATAAAAGCAGAGAGAAGGGGAGAGTATTCTTCTCCCTCCCATTCCCATACCCCTTTTCTCTCCTCTCTAAACCCCTTCTCCCTTCCCCTTACCCACCCCCTATTCCCCTTAAAGTCCCCTACACATCCGGTTCCCATCTCCCTTTTCTCTTTAATCTCCTTTTCCTTCCCACCTTAATTTTTAACCTCCTACAGAGTAACTTCATCGAAGTAATTAATGATAGTAATGATGATGAGAATGACGATAATATTTATAATAATAATTACAAAAATGATGATAATGGTAATAATATTAACAATAATAATAATGATTTTCATCATAAAGGTAAAGATGATATTAACAAAAATAAAAAAATAATGATAATGAAAGTTATGATAGCAATAATGACCATAATGGTAATAACAATCAAATGATAATTATGACAATGATATAAAATTATAACATAGTAATAATAATGTTGATCATAATAACAATAATAATGATAATGAAAATGACATCTAGAGTGGTCATGATAATAATAACGATAGAAAATGAGAAAAGGATGATAACTAATGATAAAAATATGGTGATTGCTTAATAATCATGTAATCTACGCCTACACAATAAAACACCGCAAATCCTCAGTCATATGAAATATTAACCGTAGCACAGTAACTAAACTGAGAGACCCTCATTTGTATTAAATTTTGCATTTATAATTGGACCTTCATAACTAAAATATAAGTGAAAATAATACTTTTCTATTTTAGTACTTAATAATCACCTTCCAGATTTATGCTACAATTACGTTATCATCATAATTACCGCCATTAGGACAGGTGATATCATCATCAGTATCATTTTTATTTTGTTGTCATTACTATTATATTTTTTTCTTGCAGTATTACTACATACGCTCTTCCCTAGACACACACACATACACACACACACACACACACACACACACACACACACACACACACACACACACACACATATATATATATATATATATATATATATATATATATATATATATATATATATATATATATATATATATATATATATATATATATATAAACATTTATGTGTGTGTGAATTTGTACTTATACATAAATAAGCAGACGGAGAAAAATAATCAATAATAGACAAGAAAATAAGAAATCCATAAAGAATGTTGGTGAAAAAAGAAAAGAGATTTTGCGAGATACAGATGGAACATCCTGGAAGAAAGAAAGAGGACCAGAGGCAGACACGCACTAAAAGAGGGAAGGAACACATATGAGACGGATGTGAAATGATGGACAAGGGAAGATGTAAAACATTTCGAACTGAGAAAGCGAGCGAGAGAGAAAGAGAGAGAGAGAGGGCGGGAAGGAGAAAGAAAGCGAAAGAAAAATTTTTGTGTAAGAATTCAGAAGGAATCAATATGGTATAATTTTTTATGTTTATATGAATAACTAGAGCATGATGCTTTTTTGCTTTTTAGATAAATGGAAATGGTCCTAATTTTGCCAAACAAACAAACAAATAATCGATATAAACATATTGGTAAGATTAAAATTGCATTTGTTATAAGCTGAAGCAATTAGTAAATTGTATAACACAAGTTATATTTCTTCTCCATATCAAAATAAGATATAACATTTTAATTCATTTATAAAAGCAGAGAGAAGGGGAGAGTATTCATCTCCCTCCCATTCCCATACCCCTTTTCTCTCCTCTCTAAACCCCTTCTCCCTTCCCCTTACCCACCCCCTATTCCCCTTAAAGTCCCCTACACATCCGGTTCCCATCTCCCTTTTCTCTTTAATCTCCTTTTCCTTCCCACCTTAATTTTTAACCTCCTACAGAGTAACTTCATCGAAGTAATTAATGATAGTAATGATGATGAGAATGATAATATTTAGAATAATAATGACAAAAATGATGATAATGGTAATAATGTGAACAATAATAATAATGATTTTCATCATAAAGGTAAAGATGATATTAACAAATATAAAAAATAATGATAATGAAAGTTATGATAGCAATAATGACCATAATGGTAATAACAGTAAAATGATAATTATGACAATGATATAAAATTATAACATAATAATGATGATCATAATAACAATAATAATAATAATGAACATAACGATAATAAAAATGACATCTAGAGTGGTCATGATAATAATAACAATAGAAAATGAGGAAAGGACAATAACTAATGATAAAAATATGGTGATTGCTTAATAATCATGTAATCTACGCCTACACAATAAAGCACCGCAAATCCTCAGTCATATGAAATATTAACCGTAGCATAATAATTAAACTGGAAAAGCCCTCATTGGGGATAAATATTGCACTTACAGTTGGAACTTCCAAATCTAAAATATAAGTGAAAATGATGCATTTCTATTGTAGTACTTAATAATCACCTTCCACTTTTTGCTACAATTACGTTATCATCATAATTACCGCCATTATTACAGGTGATATCATCATCAGTATAATTATTTTGTTATCATTACTATTATATTTTTTCTTGCAGTATTGCTACATACGCTCTTCCCTTGACACACATACACATACACACATACACATACACACATACACATACACATACACATACATACACACACACACACACACACACGATATAAACATTTATGTGTGTGTGAGTTTGTACTTATACATTAATAAGCAGACGAAGGAGAAAAATAATCAATAATAGACAAGAAAATAAGAAATCCCTAAAGAATGTTGGTGAAAAAAGAATAGAGATTTTGCGAGATACAGATGGAACATCCTGGAAGAAAGAAAGAGGACCAGAGGCAGACACGCACTAAAAGAGGGAAGGAACACATATGAGACGGATGTGAAATGATGGACAAGGGAAGACGTAAAACATTTCGAACTGAGAAAGAGAGAGAGAGGGGGCGGGAAGGAGAAAGAAAGCGAAAGAGAAATTTTGTGTAACAATTCAGAAGGAATCAATATGGCATAATTTTTTATGTTTATATGATTAACTAGAGCATGATGCTTTTCGCTTTTTAGATAAATGGAAATGGTTCTAATTTTGCCAAACAAACAGACAAATAATCGAGATAAACATATTGGTAAGATTAAAATTGCTTTTGTTATAAGTTGAAGCAAGTAGTATAACACTGCATTGTATAACACATGTTATATTTCTTCTCCATACCAAACTAAGATATAACATTTTAATCAATTTATAAAAGCAGAGAGTGTGTGAGAGCATTCTTCTTCCTCGCATTCCCATGCCCCTTTTCTCTCCTCTCTAAACCCCTTCTCCCTTCCCCTTACCCATCCCCTTTTCCCCTTAAAGTCCCCTCCATTTCCGCTTCCCATCTCCCTTCTCACTTCAAGCTCCCTTTACTTCTCACCTTAATTCTAAACCTCCTGCAGAGTACTTGCATCGGAGAAGAATGGTGTCAGTGATAATAGTAATGATTATGATGATGATGAGGATAATATTTATATTAATGATAAAAATGATGATGATAATGGTAATAATAATAACAATAATAATGATGATGATGATAAGGGTACAGATATTAACAAAAATAAAAATAATGATGATAATGATAGTTATGATAACAAAAATTCATGGTGATAACAGTAGAATGATAAATAGGGCAATGTCATTAAATTATAGTAATAATAATGATAATCATAATAACAATATCAATAAAATGAATAAATGTGATAATAATAACATTGATATCTACAATGGTCATGATAATAATAACGACTGAAAAAAAAATCATGACAGTAATTATAAAAATTTGTTGCTTGCTTAATAATTATGTAATCTACTGCAAACACGATAAAGCAACTCAAATCCTCAGTCACATGGAATATCATTTGTGGCGTATGTATCTCATAGGCGGGGAGGGAAGATCTAAATTTTGCATTTATATTTGTGACCTTCAAGATTAAAATATAGGTGGAAATGATGCAACAAATCATTACCTTCTAGATTTATGGTAAATATTTACGTTATTTTCATAATCACCGCCATTACAACAGGTGATATCATTATCAGTATCATTTTTGCTCTGTTATCATTATTACTATATTTTTTCTAGCAATATTGCTACATACGCTCTCCCCTACACACACACACATATATTTGTATGTGTGTGTGTGTCTATATTTGATAAGCAGACAAAGGAGAAAACTGATCAATAATGGACGAGAAAGTAAGAAATCACCAAAGGATGTATATGAAAAAAGAAAAGAGAATTTACGAGATACAGAGGAAAAGAGGACCAGAGAGAGAGGCGGACTAAAAGAGAGGAAGGAACATACGAGAAATGTGAAATGATGGACAAGGGAAAAGGTAAAACATTTCGAACTGAGAAAAAGAGAGAGTGAATTATAAAAAAAAAAAAAAAATGAAGACAGTGCAATCGAAAATATTCAGTGAACTGTAAACAAGAATCAGAGAAGCGGAATTACCATAAACTTGGAGTTTCAGATAAGTACTGATTTTTTTTTCCTATAACGCAAATTCATTTTATTCGTATACGTATTTGGAAATTCTTAAAGACCAAGCTAGTCAAGCTGCTTGTAAAATTGTTGAAATATGAGGTAATAAGAGTAAAATCAAATTCGTGTATGTATTTCATCGAAACTTATATTAAACGTCAACATATTTTTTTTCTATTCTTACTTTCTTTTTGTGTCTATCTATTCAATGAATCTTACACGTGAGAATATCTGCAAAATACATATTACAATTATACTTGTTAGAATGTAATATACAAAATAAATAAGAGGGAAATAATACTCTATTTCTAAATATAGATAGATGGATATAGATATAAACATAGAGATATAGGTAGATGAACATATGTATGCATATAAGTAGAGAGATAAATAGATATCCTGTGTAATGTAAATAAGATATATATATATATATATATATATATATATATATATATATATATATATATATATATATATATATATATAAACACATACATATATATGTGTGTGTGTGTGTAACGTATATATATATATATATATATATATATATATATATATATATATATATATATATATATATATATATATATGTGTGTGTGTGTGTGTGTGTGTGTGTGTGTGTGTGTGTGTGTGTGTGTGTGTGTGTGTGTGTGTGTGTGTCGCCAATTGAGCGAATTAAAAAATTCTAGAAAAAATAGATTTTAAATCGTCATGCTTTTGTACTCTAATTACATTATAGATTTCCTACAAAACAAATGCTGAATCTGTCTACGATGGAGTGGCCTATTGCTGTCTTTTTTACAGCTGTTGGCTTGAATAACCCATGACCTCGAAAGGAGCATCTCCCTGTATTAACATGAAAGTTTAAGGGAAAAATGGGCGTTTCACATTTTAAAATATGAGGTCCCGGCCCTGTTCACGCACACACATACATATATGTGGTAATGATAATAGTAAAATGATAATGACAATGATATAAATTTAAAATATGACAATAATGATGATAATACTAATAGTGATAATAATACTAATATTAGCAATAATAATAATTATCATAATAATAATCAAACGGACAGTGGTATTGGTAATGATAACAATGATTAAAATGAGAAAAGGATAACAATAGTAATGATAAGAATGTGTTTATTGCTTAATAATGTAATCAATTGTCACCACGGTTAACAACACGATGAAACACCACAACTCCTCAGTCACATGGAATATCAACTGCAGCGAATTAATTTTTAAAAATTTCTATCCAATTTACGTTTTCATTGATAAATGATTTCTTAATAAATACTATTGATGCAAATGGAAAATAATTGTTATAGTTATTAATCATTATCTTCCAGATTTATGATACTTATATACGTTGTCATAATCACCACCATTACTACAGGTGATATCAGTATCATTTTTGTTTTGTTATATTACTATTATATCGTAGCAGTATTACTAAATCCACGCTCCCTTATACACGCACACACACACACACACACACACACACACACACACACATATATATATATATATATATATATATATATATATATATATATATATATATATATATGTGTGTGTGTGTGTGTGTGTGTGTGTGTGTGTGTGTGTGTGTGTGTGTGTGTGTGTGTTTGCTTATTAATGTATAAGTATATGTGTGTGTGTGTTGTTGTTGTTGTTGGTCTATATATACTTATACATTAATAAGCAAACAAAAAAAGAAAAATTATCATTAATGGACGAGAAAGTAAGAAATCACCAAAGGATGCATATGAAAAAAAGAGAATTTACGAGATACAGATGGAAAGAGGACCAGAGAAAGAGACGGACTAAAAGAGAGGAAAGAACATACGAGAAGGATGTGAAATGATGGACAAGGAAAAAGGGAAAACATTACAAACTGAGAAAAAGAGAGAGAGAGAGAGAGTGAGTGAGTGAGCGAGGTAAGGAGAAAGAATTCGAACGAGAAAAAAAAAAAGTACATTTCTTTTACTTAACCAAATGAAGAGTTCAAATCACAAAGGCGCGGGTCACTCGGCCTTGCATATGTGTGCCATAGCTTGTAAATTGTCAGAGGCGATACTTATTTGTATTCCGTTCTACAACTTACGTAATGCACGTGCAAGAGGAGGACAATTCCAAGACGCATAACGGTAATTACTTACTTCGTTGATTATTGTAATGATAATTCCTAACCATTTCTCAGCAAAACCATCATACCTATTTGTAACGCGTAGTTATCTTAGGTAAACGTCGACTTTTGTATTGCTATTACTATTCGAGTAACACTATTATAGCCTTAGTGCTAAAAATAACAATAGTATGAACTAATATATAATTGATTACAAAAACGTACTGTTTTTTTTCTTTCTTTCTTTCTTATTCTCTGCTTACAATGACCGGGCAATGGACCAATTTGACTACAGGTTTTTGATTGGGAACTGTGCTATCAGTGATATGTGTTAATTGTAGAAATGAGAATTTTTGTAATAACAGTGATGATTAGGGATGAATATTAATGATTTAGAAGCATTTGCTAAAATAGGTAACACATATTTATTCATTTTTTTAATCAGTGGACACCCATTTCGCAGTGTATAATTAATAAATAATATTACTAACGACAAAGTAAAAATAAGACTGGATATCAAAAACGTTATTCTATTCTACGATATAAATCATAATAACGAACGATTGCTAACTGTTACAT
>NC_091579.1:27776466-27786466 GCF_042767895.1 Penaeus vannamei
TACTTAGTAAGTTTACTGACGAGTAACTTATCCTTCTCTTTAGCCCTTTTCCCGGCCTGGTCCACATATTTCATCCCCTGAAGACATTGCAACCCTTCTGGCTACTGAATTTGCACCTCACTGCGAAATCACCATACCACTACTCTGGCATACGACAAACTTTGGGACCATGGATCACCAGCAACCATCTGTAGAAGCCTAGTTGAGCTTGCCATCATAAGACGTTACAGACAGCTCGAGGACGAACCTTTTGCGTGGCCGAGCGATGTCAAAGATAAGCTCGAATGCTGGATGGTTCCCACTTAGCACCTCTTATCAAGCATACGCCCTCGCAAGGAACAGCTGCATAAAAGGACGTCTCGTCAGACAGCAGAGGCAGACAAAAGATGCAGCACAGCAAACAGGAGACAGACGACGATCTCGCTCGTCACCGCTCCGCCCTTGGTACCCGGGCCACGGATCTCTCGTGGGATTTCACATCACCTTCCCCAATAAACCCTCCAGTAAAGACTCCTTTCGTTCCCCTGCTCTCAAGCCTAACTTCTTATGTCACGGTTCACATCTGGTGGCTCTCTTACGTTGTTTGTATGTGTGTGCATATATGTATATAGATACATATTTATATATATATACATATATATACATACACACATATCTGCGTGTGTGTCTGTGTGTGTGCGCACGTGTATGTATGCGTGTGTGTGCATGTGTGTGTATGTGTTTCTGTGTGTGTGTATGTGTATGTGTGTGTGAGTATATATATATATATATATATATATATATATATATATATATATATATATATATATATATATATATTTATAATATACATATATATATATATATATATATATATATATATATATATGTGTGTGTGTGTGTGTGTGTGTATAGACACACACACATATATATATGTATGTATGTATACTGTGTTTGGGTTTGTGTACAAAACTTAAAAAGCAAACAGCCACAATGAGAATAGAAATCGAATCGACTCAAGAGTTCCTCACCGGACAAACAGAGAGCCAAAAATATATGTATAATTTTCCCCTGAAACAACGAAAGTGTGTAACTCAGTTCATGTAAGCACTATGTGAGTCGAAGCACATCATAAGCCTCCTCTTTGCATTTATTAGGACTTTTCTGGAGTGAATAAATAGCTTCAGAGTATTAAGGTTAGGTAATGGTGGGAAAAACTTCTTTGACACCCATAATTATCGCAAAATAACTATCTCT
Source organism: Penaeus vannamei (assembly GCF_042767895.1). Taxonomy (NCBI): domain Eukaryota; kingdom Metazoa; phylum Arthropoda; class Malacostraca; order Decapoda; family Penaeidae; genus Penaeus; species Penaeus vannamei. The sequence continues at coordinate 27,777,703 of NC_091579.1, forward strand.
GCGTTCGAATGTGCGTGGCTTTAGTTTTTTCCCCTTTTATTTTTAACTGCATTGCAAGAATGGCATGAGATTTCTTCCAAACATCTAAATTAATGGCGATAGCGAAACACAAAGCACGCGCACACACCACACTGAAAGACGGCTAGCAAGGGAGTAACTGAATATTAAGTATAATATATGTATGTGTGTGTGAGTACTGTGCATATATATATCATATACACAAACACACACACGCACACACACATATATATATATGTATGTGTGTGTATGTGTGTGTGTGTCGCGCATTTATATAGATAGACAGATATATTTATTCATATATGTATTCAAATGATAAACTGAGGCAATCACATCGAAAAACTGTGGCGCAAAAAACATGGAATGCCGAGTGCATGTCACAAAACTTGCAGCAGGTAGAATGGAAGCAATTTCTTCATAATTCTTTGGCAATTTATGTTCTCTCATCATCAAGTACTCCGCTTCCTCCTCCTTCGTAGAGTCTTGGTACTGTGTAGGGTTTTATTGCAGGTGAAATTCTAGGCCAATACACCTAGCGGCCGCTCCCCGAGGTATAGTTAATCCCCACATTACTACCCAATTGCCGCCTGTTCTAATGGTAGGCAACATGAAGTAGATCCAAGAATGAGTAAAACTAAAATAAATGGAAGGTGAAGGAACTTTCGAGACGAATGATTAAAGTTAATGAAGGTGGTGTTATCTGGAGCGGTGGCGAAGGGAGTGGGGAAGGACCCGTGTATATGCGTGTGTTAGAAATAGCGAATGTTTCGTGATCGCTTTAATACATATTCTCAAAAAAGAAATAAAAAGATAAAAACTCAAAAATATCGAGAAAAAAAATCCATTCTTGCAATCTCGTGACAGAAACTTTCTTCACCTTACCCTCCTATAAAATTAGGGGAATGGCAACTCACACCTCACCACGCGACCGTTGGGACTGGAAGAAAACAAGACATTTAGTATGAACTGTCCAGTGTTGATGACACGGCACTACCATTTCCTACAGCCGCTCTCCAGAATGAAATGTATTCGTTTTGTGATCTTACTTGTACCGGCAATTATAACTGACGCGGCGTCTGTGTGGCCACCAGCAGACATCTTTTCCAAATTGATTTCAGATTTTCAAGACTTTCATAACCAAAATAGAATATGTTTGATAAATTCAGCACAAGCACTTAGAGGTAAGCAATAGCACCTATCGACCAGAACGGCTTGATTTAACTACCATTATCCAATTCTTATAATGGTGCATATTTACCCACAGAGACGTCAGTTGTGGGGAGGACCCCCCTCAAGACTGATTGCCCCCTCCAGGTCTGGATTGCCCCCCCCCCCAGCCATAATTTTTAGCTTTTTACATTAAATATGTAGCTCAGGTTATAGATGAAAGTGCCCCTAAAACAGCCCATTTTTTAAAATCTTGTTCGCTTCGCTCACTAACACCCCCCCCCTAAGAAAAAGCTGAAAGGACGCTCCTATCTGTGTGTATGCATATATATATATATATATATATATATATATATATATATATATATATATATATATATATATACATGCATGTATGTGTGTGTGTGTGTGTGTGTATATATATATGTATATATATATATATATATATATATATATATATATATATATATATATATATATATATATGACGTATGTATATGTATGTATATATATATATATATATATATATATATATATATATATATATATATATATATATATATATGACGTATGTATATGTATGTATATATATATATATATATATATATATATATATATGTGTGTGTGTGTGTGTGTGTGTGTGTGTGTGTGTGTGTGTGTGTGTGTGTGTGTGTGTGTGTACAGTAGTCGGGGGGACGGGTAAACGTAGCCCATGTAAACAAACAGTTACCTTACGCCTTTTAATAATCAATACAATAAGTAATTTAGCCAGATTTTTTATCACATCACATACACTTCAGACTGTCTTTTCAAATCGTTCCATAAAATAGATTAACTTATTTTGCATTATTATTGTGATTATCAATCAAAACACACGCATACATATATATATATGGGTGTGTGTGTGAATAAATGTGTATAAACACTCCTGACTTTTTCAGGAATGTAAATGAGAGAAGTTGGGCATAAGTATGGGCTTTATCGTATTGATACAAAAGTGGTGGTAGTAATTATGTTCCCTATATATGAATTCTTGATAAGTTGACCTTTGGGCAATTCCATGCCTCTGTACACATACAGGTAGGCCTACATAAACAAACGTATATAATGGGTTTAGGTTTATTTCCTTTTGTTCTTTTAATTCTTGCTTTCTTGTAGCAACGATGAATTACCATGAATATTTCTTGCACACTGTTCACGTGGATATGAAATTGTGGCAATTTTCATAATAAATGCGCAACGATAATTTTGTCGCGTGTAGGTAGGTAGAGAGAGAGAGAGAGAGAGAGAGAGAGAGAGAGAGAGATAAGGAGGGGGTGGGAGGGGAGAGAGAGAGAAATAGAGATGGAGGGATATATGTAGAGAGATGTGGTTGTGTGTGTGTGTGTGTGTGTGTGTGTGTGTGTGTGTGTGTGTGTGTGTGTGTGTGTGTGTGTGTGTGTGTGTGTGTGTGTGTGTGCTACCTGTCCCACCTGCGTTCTGGAAGTTGCCAGGCAAGCCCGGAATGAAGATTGTGGGGCAGTGTCAGCGAGTGACTGTCCGAGGGTATATCTCAGGCGGGAAGTCAGGGGTAGGGGCTTAGAACATCTGCTCTTTGCGTCAGGATGATCGGTTGCCTCTACTATCAAGGGAACTGGGAAGGCTGAGAGTTGGGGTGGCTGCTGTCTCAGAGGTGAAAAGACCTGGCAGTGGCACAATCAGTGTAGGTGGCTACATCTATTACTGGTCAGACCGCAGCGATGGTCACCATCTTCAGGGAGTAGCCATAGCTGTCTCCAACAGACTCCAGCCCTCGGTGGTAGAGGTTACTCAGGTCGATGAGTGTATAATGGTATGGAGACTGAAGCTAACATTTGCCTTCATGTCTCTTATTGCTGTGTACGCTCCTACCAATGTTTGTAAACTCGACGTGAGAGATTTTCTACGCCAAACTTGCATCTGTGTCAGACAGTTGTCCCCAGTGAGATCTTTGTATTGTTCTGGGTGACTTCAATGCGGTATCTGGCTGTGATCGAGTTGGCTATGAGATGTCTGTCAGTCTTCATGGTTCGGGAGTTGATGCCGGCAGCGAGAATAGCCTCCTTTTCTCGGATTTTGCAAGGTCCCAGAAATTGAGGATTTATGGCTCATGGTACCAGCGCTCAAACCCACATCGTTGGACGCGGTACAGCGATGCAGGTAATGCAGCCAAGGAGATCGACCACATACTCGTCAGCACTCGTTGGAGGATCCCCCAGAACGGCAGGGTGCATGAGAGTGCCGAGTTCTGTGGTACTGACCATAGATTGATTGTGGCTACCCTCTAGGTCCACTTACAAACCTCCCCAGCAGTTCTGTGATCACCCTAGAGGATTATTGGACTAATAGCAAACCTGTATACTAGTACTGAAAGTGCTGTAAAGTATGTTGGGGGCCTGTAGAGCTCTTTCCTGTTAGTTCTGGAGTGAGGAAAGGCTGTCGCCTTGCACCAACACTTTTCAGCAGTTACATGGACTGGATACTGGGCAGAGCTACTGTTCAAAGCCATTGTGGAGCAACTCTTAGTGGTGGCTCTTGATGCATTTAGTAATGAAGCAAAGCTTCTAGAGGTCTCCTGGACCAAGACCAAGCTCCTGGACTTTGATGTCTTCCTAGAACTTGTTCGGTCGGTACATGCCTACGGTGAGGACACTGAAGTCACAAAGAGCTTTACATACCTTAGTAATGTAGTTCATAACTCTGGGATGTCAGACCAAGAAGTCAGCAGACGGATTGGCCTAGCAGCAGGGGTCATGAACATTCTCAACAATAGTATTTGGAGATGTCGGTACCTGTGCAGAAGGACCAAGCTACAGGTTTTCAAGGCTCTGATAACGCCAGTTTTGCTATACGGTAGTGAAACCTAGACATTATCTGTGCCTTGGAGTCTCATCTTGACGGCTTCTGTAATAGGGCCATGCGCTAGATCAAGGGGTACTGTTGGCGGGACCACGTGTCCAACCAACAGTTGCACCGTGAGTCTGGCACATGACCTGCTACCTGCACAATCCAGGTTGCCATATAGCCAACTCAGGCTATATGGCAACCTGGCTCGTTTCCCACAAGATGATCCTGCCCACCTGGTTGTCTCTGTAAGAGACAGCCTTAGGTGGAGGAGGCCTGTGGTATGACCTAGGAAGTCGTGGCTTGGGCAGATCAATCAAACCTGTAGTGAGAAGCTTGAGATGGGCCGAGTCCCTGCCTGTCGGCTTGCCATGACGGACCCCCAAAGGTAGAAACGAAGGGTGGATGCGGCTATGCTCCCCCGTCGGCGTTAGCTCCTAAGGATGATGATGTATGTATGTATGTATGTATGTATATTTATCACACGCACACATACTGTTTTATATATATTGTAATATGAACTCATACTTTCATTATATGAGCTCTCAAACCTTACGAGCACTTAGTTTTAGAGAGAATAATATATAAAACTGGGCTGGGTACGTGTCTTTCAGAAAAAAAATATCCATTAGCAGCTTGAAACCATATATATATATATATATATATATATATATATATATATATATATATATATATATATATATATATATATATAATGATACCGGTTTCTACCTCAACAAAGTTACTGTATTTAGCAAGCGAGAGTAAAAAAATATTCAAATTTAGATGTTCTGGCAAATATTAATCATGATCCTCATAATCATTATCACTTCGTCAATCAGAGATTGTTTTGATTTTAAGCAATATACTTCAGCCATCAAGTCAATATGCAGACTGTGAGTTTCTCTCTTAAAAGCCCCATAATCTTTAAGACGTTTTTTTAAATAATCATAGCCATATTATTTTCCTCCTTTCTGCCAGATGAGGACACCATGGCCCCTGACTACCGTTCTTGGATAACGAGTACCTTCTCGCGACTAGCCAAGTGGTCGCGGTCGTATTTGTCTGTAGTAAAGGCTGGGTCTACAGAAGGCTTCACTCTATCATTGCATGCTAGAGGCAACAGCACGAGTCCGCGCTGCCAGAAGGTGTGCGCAGGACTTGTTGTGGCACAGCTGACTGACCACAATCTTGCGGCAGAGTTTTCTAAGGTTCGTGTTCGAGGTTAATCCTGAACCAGCGAAATAATTTCGTAAATCATTGTTGTTATTTTATTATAAATAATTTTCGCATTTTCAGACATTTACTGAAAGTCTCGAACACGATCAGTGGTTAATTTTGACTAATCAAGACATGCAAGAGCAACTAACTTCCCTCTACCTTCCACTCAACAACAAGGTACCAATTATTTTTCTCTAACCACACTGTTTACAATATTCAAAAGTGCTCAATTTCAGCTTCCCCACACATGATCCTAAAACGAAATTAAATGTCGAGTAATCTAATGACATTGATGCTTTCGTTTCCTTTCGAATTATTACTTCCAGGTAACTTTGGTCGTGTTTTCTGAAGATATGTCATCGGCCTCACTTTGGGAGAGTTACCAGATCTTGCAAGGCGGAAGGCCAAAACTGGTTCGAGTCGGTGCCTGGGTCTTGGGCCGGCAGTCGATTTCCGAAACCGGCTTACGCTTGATAACCATTCCTGGGGCTAATGTGCTGCCGAAGAGGTATTTATCTCAGGGAAGTATGAGTTTTGGTCAGCTCATAGCGCCCGAGCGTGACGTCGCACAGAGGCGTTCGGATTTAACGGGTCTCCATCTTCGGTGCACAGTTCTGCCAGTAAGTCACACACTCGGTGAATTTTTAAATTTTGGACTTCGATGTCTATCTTAAACTGATAGTCATAGTTTTAAGTCTCACTTTTTTTTAATCACCAATCTGTAGCAAATATTTATCAGGACACAACCACATTGGTAACACGGCACCATGATGGCAGTCTGGGTCTGGGAGGAGTCTTTGGAAACTTATTCAACCTGATTCAAGAGATTGCAAACTTTACGTAAGATTTCATTATTCATGTAGTTTAGTATACTGATATATCTGCTGAAATGCAAATTATTTTCTATATGACATCAAGGTCAACCTGAATATTAACGTATTACTTTCGGTACTGCAAAATATGAATGGAGACAGCTTATTGAATACCAAAGCTAGCGGCGCAATATGTTGAATCTGCAATTTTACCTAATTACGTAATTTTTGTAGGTCTACATGCCATATTCCAATAGACCGAAAGTACGGGAGCTTCGAAAATGGAAAGTGGACAGGAATGGTTGCAGATCTGGTGGAGGACCGAGCTGACATAGCCGTCGCACTGCTCGACGTCACGAAGGAACGGGCCCGTGACATCGACTACCTAGTTAGCACAGGATTTTCCAGGTTAGTTCAGTTCCACGGGGTTGTGTAAGGCTGTGGCATGACAGAGCGACTGATAATAGAATGTAAAAGTTGCCGTCCATAAATTGATTTATGAGTATTGTTTTAGTGGGGACGAGGGGATTGTGACAGGTGTTCAGATTCTGTGAATAAATAAATTAATAAAGAGAAGGAAAACCGTGTCGTAACATAAGTAAGGTGTGGCATCACCCACAACGGAATGCAGTAAATTATAATACAATTATGTGGCATTGTCATTTCTCGCAGGTTAAGAGAGAGCTAACACACAAACGTGTTGTGTGTGTGTGCTTGTATAGGTTTGACACACGTAACGACTGATGCATTCACTAAACTCATTCCCAGATATATGGTCGTCATGAAGCGACCTTCATACAGTGACTTTCAGTGGAAGACATACATCCAAGAATTCCATGGGCATGTGTGGTTACTGCTGCTGTTATCAGTCGTGGCCATGATGCTGGTGATACATGTTATCACGGCAATCCTTCCCGCTGAAGAGAAGATATCGCTCTCAGAGTCTTTCACTCTTGTTAGTGGATGTATCGTAGCCCAAGGTATGCCGGGTTTTATTTCTCAAAGACCTTACAAGAAAAAATATATATTGTTAACGCGTCTCAATTGGGGGTGTTAAGGATGTCTCAATTAAGGTTAGGAGTATGGATACAAACCGCTGTTTTTTTTTTTTTTTTTTTTTTTTTTTTTTTTTTTTTTTTTTGGGGGGGGGGGAGAGCGGTAAATGGATATCCTATAGTTAAAACAATTCAGTTTTAATTCTTATTCATATCTACAATACCCACAGCTCTAGATATACTAAAGTGATAATACATTTCTTTACAGAAGAAAGGACATGACATCCAGTTATAGAATTCTATGAATAGATTAACTCAAAATATACAATGATATTCATATCATGAAGTGTTGTGTCTTGTCTTAGGCGGGCGTAGCATCCAGATTTTCAGCCTTGCAAAGTTCTTACACTAATACTTACCTCGCGTTACAGATTTTGAGGAAGAGCTTGAAGGATTTGGAGGAGTGAGCGAATGCAATGTACATTGAATAGATAACGCACTCACTAAATATTTCAGTTCCAAATATATTTATTGCAATATGGTTAAGCAAGTGATTCTAGCTGCCAGTTTGTTAAAATTGTGGGAGGCTCGACCCAGTGAACATTCATCATACAAATATGCAGAAATAGATGCTTGTCTATCAGTCTAGACCTGCATAACTCCTGGACAGATAGATAGATAAATGTATATCTATCAGACAGACAGACAGATATGCATGTCCGTAAATATGAATATTCATTGGGTCGGTCCTCGTACAATTATAACAAACTGGCCGTAGATCAACTCTGCGACTTGCAAAGATGTTTTCAGGCAGCTGGCTAAACTTCCGCACGGTGGGAGCTCGGATCGCTTTCCTGACGGCGATGCTGTCGGGTGTCCTCCTCATGGCCCACTACACCAGCTACCTCGTCTCTGCACTAGCGGCGGGACACTCCTTGCCGCAATACATTACCCTGAAGAAGGTGGACCAGTTGGGGATTCCCACGGGTTGGACCGACGGAACGGCGATGTCCGAATATATAAGAGTAAGGGAGATTTACTTTCGAAAGAGCTGATGGAAATATGTGAAACATTGCAATAGAGAAGTTGAATATGCTTCTCTTGATCTTAGAAGCACAGAACGTACTAAACAGGTATTAGTAAGTATATCAATTTTGCCTCATTAGCTGTCCAGCGACGACACCCATCGGAAGCTGTGGAAAACTATTGAACAAAACAAAAGAAGGTCGCTGGTAAAGGATCCAACAGAAGGCTTGCGTCGAGTTCTCCAAGAAACCTATCTGTTTATCGAAACAGAATCCGTCCTCCTTCGGTATAAGCGTGACTGCCAGTACCATGTCATTCCTCTCTTGGGGTTTAATCAGCTTTCGTCATTTACCGTTCGGAAGGATTCGCCTCTGGTCCCTATCTTCAATAAGATGTAAGTCTTCTGTATGTGAACCTGCGTGATATATGATTGATTATAATATGATGATAACATTAATAATGGTGAAAATGACTGATGAACCATTCTCATAAATGTTGATAATAAAGATGTTGATGATGGTATTAGCAATAACGTTATGATATGGCCTATATTAGTGATTCTGATGAGGAATTTCATGCCAGTAACAACAGTAATGATGATAAGATTAAAGATCAGTTGATTATATTAACGACTGTCATGATAAGAATTATCTGAATAGTTAT